>NW_022900922.1:23448431-23486524 GCF_012274545.1 Fukomys damarensis
AGTATAGGTAGAATACAAAACTAGGTTTAGAATAAACCCTTTCCACTTTAAATAAAAATAATTGCTTCTCCTTGATTATGACCAAATTCATGCAGGAAAGTATTTTAAAAGTAGGCATAGCAAATGCTCTTATGAGCAGACTGTTGTGGCAGATGCTGTTACATGAGTTATTTTATTTCATCCCCACAATTCTTCAAGGTATATGTAATGAGATTGTGGGGCCAGAAAAGTTTACCATCCAAGATCATCCATCTGACAAATGCCAGAGCTAGGATGTAAACCTGGGCATCTCCGGGACCAAACACCCATCCTCTTCGGGCTACAGCACTATGCTTCTTTTCAGTCACAGAATGGAATTGCTGGAGGTTCCATGCATGGAAACAAAACACAGAGAGTGGAGCGAGCAGTCCTTGGGTTCTAACCAGATGTGGCAAAAGCAAAAGTGTGAACGGTATCCCTGCAGCAGGGTCACAGAGGAAGCAAGAAAGTCAGCAACCATATTTATTAACATTTCTAATGTGATTGTGTCAAAAAGCTAGAGAGACATTTAAGACTTGAACAACTTGGTGCATCTGGTTTCATCCCCCGACAGTAGCCCATTTTGTCGGAGTGGGAATTAAATCACAAATGTAAGAAACTATAATAGCTTATCAAATTTCTTCCTGCTGCTATGAAAAATAATGTTGGGACAGGGAATGAGATTAAATCTTTCAAAAATCAAATTTAGGTTAACAACAAGACAGAGAGTGGCAGGCAAACTGGCCTGCCAGAGGGAACAGAAGTATCAGGTCTAATTCTTGGGTAACAGTTTGCAGAAAGAAAATCTGATTCTTCGTGTCACTGAAAAGTTATTAAAATGAGAGAAGTTCCAAATATTTGCAAAGTGGTAACATATAGCCCTAAATCACAGATTATAATGCATTCAAAAGCTCACATCCTTAGCAGGGCATCAATGGAATTTTCTTTATTTCCAGAAAAATCCAGATGGAGACCTCCAATAGAAGCAAAGCCCTACACATGTTTAATCTTGGTTTCTGCAAAGACCACCCCACCAGTGGGAAGAAAGAGTAACTTATAAGCCTTTGGCATATAGAAGGAAATTGTGCCATTAAAGGAAGTCACATGTTTTGAAGGCCATGCATAGGTTTGACCAGTCTTTCCATGCACTGCCCTAAATCTACATTTCATTAATTTCCATCTATTCTAACGAGTTATTCAATAGGAATTCAAACATTAACCCTTTATATCCAGACAATGGTTCATCTATTATTCCATTAATTCCATTAATTCCATTAATCTTTCTCTAATTACTTTAGCCCATATCAACCACCACTTTCTACATAGTGATAATTAGGACACTAACTTTGAACCTAAACGAATTTATAATTTGTTAAAAGAAAAATTACATTCATAATATAATGGAAGGTGGTAAATACAGGGAGAACAAGGATGTTAATGTAGTTTGAAAAAGTCTAATCCAAGATTCTAGGCTCAAATTTCAACATTTATTTCACTACATGGGGCACATGCATTGAATTCTTTGTCAGCTGGTATGCAGTTTTTCTATTCAACCCAAATTCTGCATCTTTTTTTTTTTTTTCCTGTACTGGGGGTTGAATTCAGGTCCTTAGTACTGAGCTATATCCTTAACCCATTTTTGTGGGGGGGTTGGGGTGGGACAGGATCTCACTATGTAGTTGAGACTGACCTGGAATTCACTATGTAGCCCAGGCTGGTCTCAAACTCACAGCAGTCCTCCTGCCTCAGCCTCCTGAGTGCTGGGATTACAGGCGTGCACCGCCACACCCGGCTAATCCATTTTTAATTTTATTCATTTTTAGCCAGTCTTACCAAATTGCTGAATTAAGGCTGGGCTTAAACTTGTAATCCTCCTGTCTCAGCATCCCAGAAGGCTTGGATTACAGGCCTATGCCACCACACTGGGCTTTCTTCTATCATCTTGAGCGACTTTTCATTTTCATCCACAATCTAGCTCCATGACTTCGGAAATTTCTTCACTCTATTTTGGCTATTCCTTCAATCTCAGTCCATTTGCACTGCCATCATGAAATATCTTAAGTAAGTAGTTTATAATCAAGAGAAAATTATTTCTCACTGCTTGGGAAACTAGGAAGTCCTAGACCAAAAGATCAGCAGACTTCAGGCTTGGTGAGAGCTCCTTCCTGTTCATGGATAGTCGTCATCTTGCTCTGTTCTCACATGGCTTCCTTTCACAGGGCACTAATTCCAGTCATAAGAGCTCCACCCTGATGACCTAGTCACCTACCAGTGTGCCTCCTCCCCACACCATCATGTTGGGGGTTTCAACATACGAACTTGAGGGAAACAAAGCATTCAATCTTGGAGCTCTCTTTCTTATTTAACATGACTGGAGAACTGTTGAACCATTCATCTCTAAACTGCTCACTGATATAAAGCACCACTGGACCATATCACTGTTATTGCAGCCTACATACTCTCAACACACATATACCTCAGGCCTAGAGATACCTCTGAGGTGCTTATGACTGCACTTTCTCTTAGTCTGCCTCTTTTAGGGTCCATTTCCTTCCTTTTTCTTTACAGTTCTGGTCAGTAATCTCCATCACTCATGTAGTAGTCTTCAGGAATGTTTTGGCCTTCTTTCCATGGCTAGTACCTAGCAAAATCCCATTTCCACATGAATTCAATATTGTGCGTCTCAATGGACACCTCACAAGTTGCTACATATCACCAGAGAAATTTCTGCCACTGGATGACTGGAATTCATGGCCAGTAACTTCACTTAGGAGCTAAGAATGTAGCTCAATGGTAAAGCACATGCTTAGTATGTGCAAGGTTTTGAAATCAATCCCTGAAATTAAAATAAATCCAACCTCACTTGACCTCTAAAAATCTGCCCCAAAATATAACCATCTCTATCCCTAAACTCTTACTCTGCACCTCAAAGTTTCTCAAGCATCTCCAATGCCTCCTACCATGAGTGTTTCCTCTAGCATCTGGCAAATGAATTCCTGGAGAAACCTAAAGACAATAATTCTTTCTGCTGCTAAAAAATCCGCAGATACACTCATCTTACATCCTGCTAACTTAGGGCCATTCTTCCATCTAAACTCCAGATTGTATCCTCTCTGCTTCCGTCAAGGACTTTGCATTGTTGGGTGTGTCTCCCTTTCTTTTCTATTATGTTCAGACTGTCACATACCCTTACCCATAAGCACTCATCCTAACCTTCCCCTCTCTTCTTGACAAACTTTTCTCCAAGGATTATCAGAAGTCAAAGTTCCTATTTCTTCACATTCTAAAATACCAATGTGCTCCAACCTGACTTCCCTCACACTTACATCATCAAATTCTATCCAAAAAATTATAGGTGATTGTTGCCTTCCATAAATTATAATAGGCTCTAATTTTGTTTGACATCTCAGAACATTTAGTGCTTGTACTCACTGCCACATACCAAGAGATCCTCTATGCCTCCTGACCTAGCACTCTTCTAACTTAATGTTCTGGTAATTGTACCTGTCTCTTTCCTGGGTACTGTTGTGCTACCCATGCTTTAACTAATGGAGTTCCTTAATTGAATTTCCTTAACCTTTTTCTGATTGTGTCAAAAGTTGTCTGTTGCTATAAGCTTTATTTTCCATAGTAGGCTTTATTTTTTACTACTAATTTTATGTGTTACAAAAATATTTTTTCTCTGAATAGGGATGACATTAATTTTTTGATGTTGTATGAAAATAGGATAAAATGTGTCCATGACCTCATCTTGTCTTATTTAGATTTTGTAGCTAAAACTTTTATAGACCAAAGGGTGATACAAGAAGACTAATCTGCTAGAACTACTGAAAATCCTCTCCTTCATAAAACAAGACCACTGGCACACCTGTCAGAATCAACTGTTTCAGAACCTTGGAAATTAACCAAAGGCTTTCAGCAATGGTTTCAGAAAAATGGAATGTTTGTTTATTCAAGAAAATTTGTGTTATTATGTTTGTTTCTCTTTTTTAAGAACCTTTTGGGTATATGTCTTGTGCTGAGAAAATACTTTGAAGAAAGCAATACACGGTGTAGTAACTATTATTCTTTAAATATTTGGGGTTTTTTTTTCCATAAAATAAAAAGAAGAAAACTAGGAAGCTTTGTGACATTTTTAACCCGCTGTACTCCCACAAGATGATTAATACCCTTGAAAGTGAGTGAGAAGTAGAGAGGCATAGAATAGATCACATAATAAAGATGGAAAACAAGCAAAGCAACACTATAAACTCCTTATAAATGCATAATTAATATAAAATATTCACAAGAATCTAAACTCCAAATTTAGGATAGTTGTTATATCTATGGATAATAAGGAAAAAAGCACACCAGATTAATTACAGGAGCTGCGACGCTACCCTCAAGGTTTTCTCTTTAAGGGTGCAGGTGTAACCCAGCTCACCCTCTGCCTCCCTCCATCACAGTTCTCCTCATGTCCAGAAACGTTAGCCCCTGTCTGACCACCATGGCTGCTCAAGGCGGGAGCACTCACAAGATGCTCAGAAGGTGCTCACCAAGATCCACAGGTGCCCAGATACAGGGGGGAAAAAAAAGCCCAACCACAGCAAGACAACTTAAAGGAGAAGCCCATCAGATGAAATCCAGCCTCTGTTCAGAATAAACAGTTTCTGTGTCCTGACACTGCTTCTATCTCAGGTCCAGTGAAGATGTCACCTTGACAAAAGTTTAAATCCCCCTGAAGGAAGAAGCCCTGGCACTGACCACATCGAGGGTACCAGCATGGGTGCAGGCCTGGGCCAAGGCAGGGATCATATGGGCCCTGAGATCTAGTACATGGGCATGGGCATAGACCACATGGGCTTGGTTGACCACATGAGCTCTGTCATCAAGCAGATGGGCCCAGTGGGCCTCCACCACACGGGCTCTAGTGTTAAGCGAATGGGTCACACCATGGAGTGGGTCAGCTCTGGCAATGAACTCATGGGTGCTGGCATGGGCTTCAGCCTGGAGCACATTGCCGCACCTATCCACCATGTGCACTAAACCTCTGAGTACGTGAGCACTGGTGTAGAGCACATGGGCCCTACCATTGATCACATGGGCCTGGACATGGAGCACACGGTGCCCACAGGTATAGGGTTTGGCCTAGAGTTTATGGACCCTGTGATGGATTACATGCCACAGGCCTGGAAAGCATAGATGCCAAAAACCTGGAGTGCAAGAGCCTGAGTGCCTGGGCCTCCAGCACATGGGCACCAACAGCCTGGAGCACATGGGACCTGCCTTGGGCCCAGCTCTAGGCACTGGCATTGAGTGCATGGGCCTGGCCACATGTGGTGGTGGTGGTGCCAGCACTGGCCATGTCATCAAATGGAACATGGAAACTGTGAAGGAAGCTCCGAAGGTTCCTTTGGCAGAGCTGGAGGCCATGTTTCTAAGGTGGTCAGGAATGCCTGCCAGATATTTATGAGAAATCTCCCATTTGATTTTACATAGAAGATGCTAAAGGATAAATTCAATAAATGCCCACAACAAGATGGAGAACAGAAAGTCCCAGGGGTGCGGTGTGGCTAAGTTTGAGTCACCAGAGGTGGAGGAATGAGCCTGCTGGATGATGAACAGCATGAAGCTAAGTGGCCAAGTGACTGATGTTCAGATCAGTAGAAATACTTAAGCAGTTGTTTTTCAAACATCAATACCAGACCTCTGAATTTTCTTCTTAACCATTTTAATTTGTTGGCAGGATGTATAAAGATGTTTAAAACATTCATTTGCTTTTTGGGGTAATTTAAATTACTTTTTTAATGACTGGAGTTCCATTTAACTCTTTATATTGAGACTACGATTTTTTATGCAATTTTTTTGGTAGTTGTGTCACTGAATATGATTTTGATAAGTACCAGTTCCCTAAGGGAAAACAAAGCATTACCAAATAAATAACCTGATATATCTCAAGGTCCTAGCAAACTAAGAGCACTCCAAATCCAAACCTTATAGAATGAAAGAAATAATGAATAGCAGAGTAGAAATTAATAAAATTTAAAATGGACCAAGGATTTAGCTCAGTGGTGCTGACACCTGCCTCGCAAGCACAAGGTCCCGAGTTCAATCCCCAGTACCAATAAATTAATTAATTAATTAATTAATTTTAAAAATTGAGACTAATGGATCACAGAGAAAATTAAAGAAGAAGTCAGGCAGTTTTTACAAATAAATGAAAATGCTAATACAACATACAGGAATCTATGGGACACAATGAAGGCAGTTCTACATGGAAAATTCATAGCACTGAATGCTCACACTAGGAAAACAGAGCAAGCTCAAATAAACAACCTAATGATGAATCTTAGACTCCTAGAAAAACAAGAGCAACAAAAACCCAAACCTTGAACAAGAGAGGAAATTATAAAGATTCAAGCAGAAATCAATGCAATGGAAACTAAGAAACTGATACAAAAAATAAATGAATTGAAGTTGGTTTTTTGAAAGAATAAATAAAATTGATAAACCCTTAGCAAGCCTTATCAAAAAAAGGAAAGAAAAGGCACAGAACCATGTAATTAGGAATGAAAAAGGTGAAGTCACAACAGATCCAACAGAAATCCAGAGGATCATGAACACCTACTTTGAGAATCTGTACTCTAATAAAATGGAAAACACAGAAGAAATGGACAGATTTCTAGATACTTATGAATTACCAAGGAAGAAGATAAAAACATTTTAAACACCCCAATTACAATCAGTGAAATTGAAAATGTAATTAAAAACTTACCAAGATAGAAAAGCCCAGGCCCTGATGGATTCACTGCTGAATTTTAAAAGATATTTAGAGGAAAAACTACTGCCATTACTCTTCAAACTTTTCAGTGAAATTGAAAGGGAAGCAATACTTTCAAATTCATTCCTGGAAGCAAGTATCACTTTGATTCCCAAACCAGGGAAAGACGCAACTAAAAAAGAACTACAGGCCAATCTCCTTAAGGAATATAGATGCAAAAATCCTTAATAAGATAGTAGCAAACAGAATACAGAGGATCATCAAGAAGATCATCCATCCTGACCAAATCGGATTTATTCCAGGGATGCAAGGATGGTTCAACATACCCAAGTCAATAAATGTAATACAATGTATTAACAAAGTCAAGGACAAAAACCACATGATCCTCTCAAAAGATGTACAAAAAGCATTTGACAAAAATCAACACTCATTCATGATAAAAACCCTGCAAAAAATTGGAATAGATGGGCTATATCTCAACTTACTAAAGGCTATCTGTGAAAAACCAACAGCCAACATCATATTAAATAGCCAAAAACTGAAAACCTTCACATTAAAATAAGAAACAAGACAAGGATGCCCATTATCACCACTCCTCTTCAATATAGTTCTGGAAACATTAGCCATAGCAATTAGACAAGAGAGAGAAATTAAAGCAATAAAGATAGGAAAGGAAGAGGTTAAACTGTCATTATTTGCTGATGATATGATACTCTACATTGAAGACCCAAAAAACTCCACCAAAAGACTTCTAGACTTAATTGACAGATTCAGTAGAGTATCTGGATACAAGGTGAATACCCAAAAATCAATAGCCTTCTTAAACACAAATAACAGACTCACTGAGAGAGAAATTAGGGAAACAATTCCTTTCACAATAGCATCCAAAAAAATGAAGTATCTAGGAATCAATCTAACAAAAGAAGCAAAAGACCTCTACACTGAAAACTACAGCACTCTGAAAAAACAAATCCAAGAGATATAAGAAAATGGAAAGCTATCCCCTGCTCCTGGGTAGGAAGAATCAACATAGTGAAAATGGCCATACTACCAAAACTGCTATACAGATTCAATACAATGCCAATTGAAATTCCAACACTATACTTCACAGAACTAGAAAGAAGAATCCAAAAATTCATTTAGAACCATAAGAGACCTAGAATAGCAAAACCCATCCTAGGCAACAGAAATGTAGCAGAGGCTATAACAATTCCCAATTTGAAACTATACTACAAAGCCACTGTGATAAAAACAGCATGGTACTGGCAAAGAAACAGGCCTGAGGATCAGTGGAACAGATTGGAAGACACAAAAACAACTCCAGATGCACTCAGCTATGTCATCTTTGAAAAAGGAGCTGACCATCCCCACTGGAGGAAAGATAGCCTCTTTAATAAATGGTGTTGGAAAAACTGGATCTCAACCTGCCAAAGATTAAAACTAGACCTTTATCTCTCACCATGCACTAAATTAAAATCCAAGTGGATTAAAGATCTAAATATTAAAACAGAAACACTAAACTTGCTGGAAGATAAGTTAGGCAGAACTCTGGAAGACAATGGTATAGGAAAAGACTTTATGAACAAATCCTCAGTAGCACGGGAACTAACAGAAAGAATCAACAACTGGGATCTCATCTTATTAAAAAGCTTCCACACTACAAAAGAAACCATCAACAGAACTGAGAGACAACCTACAATATGGGAAAAAATTTTTACCAGCTGCACCTCAGACAAAGGACTATTATCTAGAATATATAAAGAACTCAAAACAATCAGCCTCCCCAAATATAAAGACCCAAATCAAAAATGGGCATCTGAAATGAACAGACATTTCTCAGACAAAGAAGTAAAAGCAGCAAGTAAATATATGATAAAATGTTCCACATCACTGGTCATTCGAGAGATGCAGATGAAAACAACACTGATATTCCACCTCACCCCACAAAGAATGGCTGCTATCAAGAAATAAACCAATAACAAATGCTCGCGGGGTTGTGGGGAGAAAGGAACCCTTCTCCATTGTTGGTGGGAGTTCAGACTGCTGCCATCACTATGGAAATCAATATGGAGATACCTCAAAGAGCTGGGACTAGAGGTTCCATTTGACCCAGCCATAGCTCTGCTGGGTATCTTTCCAAAAGAATTAAAAGAATCATATCACAGTGACATATGCCCACCTATGTTTATAGAAGCACAGTTTGTAATAGCTAAAACTTGGAAACAGCCCATCTGCCCATCTGTTGGAAACTGGATAAAGAAGATGTGGTTTTTCTATAAAATGGAATACTACTCAGCCATAAAGAATGATGAACTAGAGTCATTCATATTCATAGGAAAATGGATACATTTTGAGGATATACTCCTAAGTGAAATAAATAAGTCATACATGTGTAAATACTGAATAGTTTCTCTGGTGTGAAAAACTGTAATAATACACAAGATCCTAATGGGATAATTAACAATGTGAAATAGGAAGAAAGGGGCTCAAGGTATGGGGAAAGTTGGAAGGGTAGGGGAGAGGGAATAAGGAAAAAGAAAAAACATGAGAAAATGAAAAAATGGAAATAAAGTGTTTGTAAATGGGGAAGGGAGGAGGGGGTGAAGAGAGGGAGGACAGGGGGAAAAATGAGAACCAAGACCTGTCATGTGAAGGTACAGCATCCCACTAATGAATGTAACTGTACTTTATGCCTAGATTGTACCAATAAACTCAATAAAAAGAAAAAAATTGAAAGTAAAAACAGAATACAAAGGATAAGTGAATCAAGTTTGTTGTTTGAAAGACCAAATAAGATTGATGAGCCCTTCACCAAACTTACCAAAAGGAAAGGAGCTCTTATCAGTGTAATTAGAAATGAAAAAGGTGAAATCATAAAGGACACTAATAAAATAAAAAAAAAACATAAGAAACTCTTTTGAAAACACATTCCAATAAATTGAAGAATCTAGAAGAAAAGGATAAATTTCTGGATACATATCGCTTCATAAAACTGAACTAACAGGATATAAAAACTCTGAATACACCAATAATAGGTAATAAAATAGAGGCAGGAATCGAATTCCACCAACCAAAAGAAAGCCTAGGACACAATGGATTCATCACTGAATTTTAGCAGAACTTCAGAGAAGAGCTAATGGCAATATTTCCCAAAGTCTTCCAAGACACTGAAAGGAAGGAAATACAGCCAAACTCATTCCTAAGGCCAGTATAACCTTGATTTGTAAAAATGGACAAGAACTCAACAAGAAATGAAAACTACAGGCCAACATTTTTAACGAAGACAAAACTCCTTAATAAAATGTTTATGAACAGAATACAACAAATCATTAAAAACACCATGCATCATGGCCAAATCAGCTTTATCTCAGGCATGCAAAGATGCCTGATTACAACATAAGTAAATCAATAAATGCAACATATTATATAAATAGAAACAAAGGTCAAAATAGCACAGTTATCTCAATAGACATAGAAAAAGTCTTTGACAAAATTCTACATACATTCATGATAAAAATCCTGAAGAGAATAAGCATAGGAAAACCTTCCCTCAAACTGATAAAAGCCATTTATGACAAACATGGTTCTGGCACAAAAATAGGCAGATCAAGGGAACAGAAGACTCACAAATAGCCCCATTTACTTTTAGCCATCTGATCTTTGACAAGAGGGCTAAAAAGGGGCTGAAAAAAAGACAGCCTCTTTAACAAATAATGCTGGGAAAAGGTTATCCATATATAGAAAAATGAATCTAAACCCCTATCTCTCACCAAAATCGAATCAAAGTGGATCAAACACCCAGATATAAAAACAGAAGCACTCAATGTGCCAGAAGATATAATAGGTATAACACTTGAAGACATAGGCATAGGCAAGGACTTCTGAACCAAACCCCAATTCACAAGACATTTCAAGGACCCACAAATGTGATTAAATCAAATTGAAAATCTTCTACACTGCACAAGAAACAATCAAGAGAGTGAAGAGACAACCTACAGAATGGGGGAGAAAAGAAATTTTGCCAACTAATTTTCTAATAGAGGACTGATATCTAGAATACATAATAAACTAAAAAAAATTAGATCCCAGAAAAAAAAAACTAATCAAAAATGGGCAACTGAAATGAATAGACACTTCTCAAAAGAAGTGGCCGATATGTACCTAAAAAACATTTAGCAGCTTTGGCCATTAGGGAAATGAAAATCAAAACAGAGATTCTGACTCACCCCATTCATAATGACTGTCATCAAGGACTTCAAACACAAAAACTTTTGAGGATGTGGGAAGAAAGGGACACGTCTAGCACAATTCACAAAAGCTAAATTACGGAGTCTAGATGTCCATCATCAGATGAATGGATAAAGAAAAAAAACACATATATTAGTCAACCACACAGGGGGGTAAATTTGAGTGTCTGTAGGAAGACAGATCTTGAGACTCTAATACTAAATGACATAAATCAGATAGAGAAGGCTGAATATTCCATGGCGTCCTTTATATTAGAAAGCCAAAATATAAATGATTTAAAGAATAAAATAAAAAGATGACAGGAAACAAGGAGGTCACCTTTGTGGAAATGGGGAAGGGAATGTGGGAAAGAGCACCTGGAGAAGGAAATCTGTGGGAGGAGGAAAGGGGATTGAAAATTACCAAGATACAAAATAGATGTGTGCTTATTTCCCAAAACAAATATAATTATTAGGTCTTGCAAACATTGTTCATCACTTTGTTGTCTCTAGGATCCAATAACGGATGCCCACTACTTAAAGGAGGAGAAGTTTCCGAAATTTCAGTCCACATTTATCAGGCTTAAACACAGGAACAGCACGGCAGAAGGGCCAGGGCAGAGGGAAGCTACTCATGTTTGTGGACAGGAAGCAAAGGGAAAAGGGGAGGGAGACACACCCCTCTAGGTCGTGTCCCCAGTGGTCCACCTCCAAATCACCTCCTCAAGGCAAGTCAGCTGTCCTGCCCCACAATTCAATTGCCTTCCAAAGGCCCTGCCTATGAGCACATGAGGCTCTTGGGGAACATCTAGATAGACCATAACAAGTATGTACTCATAAAAATAATTTTTTTAAAGATTTTCACTGCCAGGATTGGTGGTGCACACTTGTAACCCCAGCCCTTGGGAGGCTGAGACAGGAGGATTGCTGCAAGTTCAAGATCAGCCTGAACTATATATAGCAAGACCTTGTCTCAAAAAAAAAAAAAATTTTTTTTGTCACTTGGAAGGGGAAGAAAGAGGAAATAAGATAGATCTCAAGCACAGAGGCAAAACTGTACTCATGACTAAGTGGTAAATATGTAATCTTTTTTCATATTGGTGTCTACATTTGTATGTATGAAATACTCTATAATAAAAGCTGTGCATATATGTGTGTATATACACATAAATATTAGACATGTGTTACACACATGACTTTTTTTTCTTTATGACTCTCATATACATGTAAGTGGATCCTCGAGTTACAACCATCCTGACGCACGAACAACTTGGGCTACAAGTGGAATTTTAATTCTAATTTATGACCAAAGTCTTCAGCTACAACCCAAATGCCTACTACTTGTGCTTGCAGATGGTCTCAGATGCACATTTAATTCTTAAAGAGTTCTGGAAGCAACATGACAATATCCTTTCCTGTATGGGGTTGAGAAATCCTGGGCCAATGTCTCTCTAAGGACACTGAGATCTGCCTGTATACAGGAGAGAGACTTTGAGGGCTGTGTAGAGGAGCCTGAACCTTCAATGGACAACTTGAGTTACAACCAGCCTTCGAGAATGAATTGAGTTCATAAGTCACGGGTACACACAGGCGTGTTCACATCAAAATAGGCCTGACTATACTTTGGATATATCATTTTGATTTTTAACTTCTCAGCTCCTCCAAGTGTCAAGAGCAGGGAAATTAGAGCTGAAAGTGGCCACTGATGCATTACTATGGCAACAGCTCTCGGATCTACCTTGTGTCTTTGCTAGCTTACTCTCGTGTGTCACTCAGACCCGAGCTTGTCTGCTCTCTCCTCTCATTCCTTCCTATCCCCTGGATTCTGTTTTGTATTTGTCCATGGCATTGATCACAATGCCTACATCATACAAGCATCTGTTTCCTTGTTGTCACAAAAATGTAATTTCCATTACAGTGAAGATGTCATTTTGTTCACTGCAGTCTCCCAAATGCTGAGAATATTGTCTTGCCAATTATACATGCTCAATAAATAACTGTTGATTTAGTAAGTGAATATTTAGGCCTCCTGATTTTTTAAGCTTTTCTTTTAAAAAAAAAACTGCACTTTTCTTGACAAATAATAAGTATGTATTTATGGAATACAAGGTTATGTTTTGATAAATGTTTACAATTTGGAATGATGAAATCAAGATAAGGAAAAAGAGAACTACCTAGATATAAGACCAGAAACTCTGAAACTGCTGGAAAAAAACAGAAGAAACACGTGAAGCCAAGTCCAGCAGAAGACCAGGCCTACTTGAACTAACTCCAGTTGTTTTTTCGTCTCTGGTGTCCACACTCAATGGTCAAATTCCAGACTGAGAGAGTCTGAGTGGCCTCATCTAGTTTGCACACCCCTCACCCCAAGTTGAGCAAATAGGGTTTGATTACAAGATAGGGGTGGTGAATATGTGAGCCATACACATACAGTAACAAGACAGAAGGAAGAAAAGGAAAATGGGAGGGAGAGAAAGAAGCATAGATGAGAAATGAAAGAGAAAGTAAAGAAGGAAAAGAGAGAGGGAGGGAGGAAGGAATCCTTGCAAAGTGCTGAGTTCTGCATCTGGCCCTTTAGTAGGCTAGCAAAAATAGTAGCCATTCATAATACTATACAACAATTTTCTCTGGATTTTTTATACCATATTTAGAAAGAAGAGATTCCATTAGACTCAGAATCTTAAACAAATTTCCCAGGGTGAGTTGCCACTGCTTTTATTGAAGTGTTTTCAGGAGAGCCAGCCCATGACACAGGCTGATCATATTTGAATGCCGAGTGGGTCAAGCATTTGAAGCTGACATTTTAGAAGGTCTGATACTTCAAAGCCTAAATAGAAATTCTGGAGTCCCAGGTTTTCAAATGTATAAACTTCTAATCATGTATACCATATAAAAAAGATAGAAAATCCTACAAAGATATGGATCGTTGGAAGAGACTTACTTCTCTGAGACTTAATTTCCTGCCTCATAAAATGGGTTTAATGGTACTGTCTGTATTACTTTGTGGTTATTATGAAGACTAAAATAAGGTTAAAACTTAAAATAAGATTAAGCACCTTAGAGTGGAACTCTACATTCCCCTATCTCCTTTCCCTTAGAGCCAGGGGGAAGCTCTATGAAAACTTCCTCTGACTGATTGTATAGATAAGTGTGTGTGTGTGTTCCAATATGTATATCTTTATATTCTTGTACATAGGCACAAAAATACACACACACACACACACACACACATATATATATATATATACATATATACACACTCATATATATTTTTATATATTATACACAATCAAATTCTACACAAAGTCAGGCATGGTGGTGCACGCCTGTAATCCCAGCACTCAGGAGACTGAGGCAGGAGAATCACTGTGAGTTCAAGACCAGCCTGGGCTACATAGGTCAGTCTCAACTACATAGTAAGACCCTATCTCAAAAAAACAAAACAAAAAAAATTCTACACAGCACCCTGCATATACAGGAGTGATCTATAAGGCTATAAAGGAGCTGAAAAATTCCTATTACATCATAACATCATAGACATCACAACATTATAGTGCAATGCATTGCTTGAGTTTGGTAATAATGGTGTAAACCTACTCTGTTTCCAGTTACATAAAAGTATAGTGGTGCCTGCCTGCCTGCCTGTCTGCAATCACCCGGCGGTGTGCGCGTGAGCTCCCGGCCTGCGCGGGAGCCCCCGGCCTGCGAGACAACAGACCAGGAAGGCCCCAAAGACCCCAGAGGAGGTTTTTTTCAGCTGCCTGCCTGCCTGCGATCACCCAGCGGCGTGCGCGCGAGCTCCCAGCCTGCGCAGGAGCCCCCGGGCTGCGCGACAACAGACCAGGAAGGCCCCCAAAGACCCCAGAGGGGGTTTTTTTCAGCTGCCTGCCTGCCTGCCTGTCTGCGATCACCCGGCGGCATGCGCGCGAGCTCCCGGCCTGCGCGACAACAGACCCAGGAAGGAAGGTAGCCGCGCGGGCGCCCTTGAAACACCCACACGACGCCCCCCCCCCTTTTCAAAACTCCTGGTCGGGCCAGTCCTTAGACCAACTCTGCAGAGGCATAGGTTCCCATGAAGGGTAGTTTTCTGAGCTCCGAACTTTGAACATCTTTAAAGAAAGGGCAGGGGAAACCTGTAATAGAACGGAGTGGAGTTCAACCCTGAGGGTAAGGAAACTAAAGTTAGGCTTTGTAGATTGTGTTCAGTCTCAGTCGTGAGGAACAGCCATTGGCTAGCTATAACCAGGGGATTGGGTTCCGCATATGACTGTGCATGTGGTATAATATGAGATCAGAGATAGCCTGAAAGAGGACCTTCAAATTCTTTTTCTTTCCCTCTCTCTTGTCTCTTTTTTCCTCTTTCCACCCTAAAATTTCTTTCTTTTTTCTGTCCTGTCTCTCCAACTCAGTCTCTTGCTCCACCATAGTGTCCCTCATCTCCCTTTTTATTCCAGTTCCTGAAGAACTCAGACTTCTTTTTTTATTTTTTGTTTTTAGGACGGGTTTCTCTTTATGTTCTTTTCTCCAGTCATTTTACCTCACTCATGGCTCTGTACCTTCAAGGGAAGGCAAGCGCCTGTTACTGTTAAGGGGATATATTCCTGTCCTTATTCCTGCACTCTCTCTATCCCCCCTGAACTTAATAGCTTTGTAAAGATAGTAAGGTAATTCTACAACCTCTGGATTCACTTCAAACCTGCTCTAATTCTTTCACTTATCTAATCCTCTTGTTCTAAGTCGAACCCCCCATCCTAAATGGTAAAGATGCCATATTGAAAAGAATATTCACTGCAAACATACTATGAGCTGCTTCTTGAAATTAATCTAATTCACATGAGTTAAAGGTGATACATTAATGACTACCATAAGTGGTCAGTTGGCAAGCTGTGCCTGATCCTATTGGGCTGCTGAATGTATCAATTGGGACAAAGAGTGGTGATTGATTTAAAGAGTTGTTTTCTCTGATATTATGAAAACGAGAATGTCTATGAGTCATAAGATACTCAAAAGCTAAAACGCAACTATATTAGGAAGATTTAAGTAATACCCAGAAATTAAAGAAGGACAACCCAACAATAAAAATAAAAATGAGAAAACACTTAAGCAAGACACAAAAACAAATATCCAGTTCACCAATAGCAAATAGTAGGACAAATGAGGATGAAAAGTCTGATAGTGAACCAACAGGACTCCCTGGACCCATAGCACAGGAGGTAACAAAATTGATCAATCAGGCTCTAGAAAAATTCAAATCAGAAATAATTTCCCAGCTAGCCAGAGAGATGATGAGCAAAATAGAAGTCATGATTCGAGACTCTAGAGCAGAAACTGAGAAAAAAATAGATGAGCTCAAGACTGTGATAGAAGCCATGAAGACTCAGCATAAGAAAGACATGGAAACAATGAATGCCCAACAGAGGAAAGAAATGGAATCCATAAAACAGATTCAAACAGATATCCAGGAGATTAAAAACTCTATTGAAAGTGTACGAAACAGAATAAAAGATTGCGAAGATAGAATTTCAGATATAGAAGATAGGATAGCAGTCAGTGACCGTGAAAAAAGAGGTCTATTAAAAACAGTAAGGGATCATGAGAAATCAATCCAACAACTCCTAGACGATACAAAGAAAAATAACATAAGACTGATAGGAATTCATGAAAAAACAGGAGAAAACACAAATGATATAAAAAAGCTCTTCACAGAATTAATGACAGAAAACTTCCCAAACAGAAGGGAAGAATTAGACATACAGATAAGTGAGGCATATAGAACCCCAACTAGCCACGATCAAAAAAAATCTACACCTAGACATATAATAATCAAGATTCCAGAAATCCAACAGAAAAACAAAATACTACAAGCAGTAAGAGAAAAGAAACAAATCACATGCAAAGGGAAGCCCATTAGAATCACAGCAGACTTTTCAACACAAACCCTTAGGTCAAGGAGAGCCTGGAGTGAGGTATTCCAAGTCCTAAAAGAAAAGAATCTCCAACCTAGACTTTTGTATCCTGCAAAACTCTCTTTCAAAATAGATGGGGAAATAAAATACTTCCACGACAAAGAGCACCTGAGAAATTTCATGAACACCAAACCAGCACTGCAAGGAATTCTAAACAATATCCTAGAAAAGGACAACGAAATTCACAATAACATGAGGCCCAACAGACCAAATCAAATAGGCAAGGCAAGAAACTAAAAGGAGATGGGAGAAAAAGTAAAAAGAGTCAACAAATGGACAAAAACATGACAAGAATAAGTCAAAATATATCAGTTGTAACCATCAATGTTAATGGCCTCAATTCACCAATCAAGAGAAACAGATTGGCAGAATGGATTAAGAAGCAAAATCCAACAATATGTTGTATACAAGAAACACACCTAGTGCAAAAGGAAGTCCATAGACTGAAAGTGAAAGGATGGAAAACAATTCTCCATGCGTCAGGAGTCCAGAAAAAAGCAGGGGTAGCAATCTTATTCTCAGATAAAGTAAATTTCAAACCAAAACTCATTAAGAGAGACAAAGAAGGACACTACATCCTTGTAAAGGGAACAATTCAAGAGGAAGAGCTGACAATCATAAACATATATGCACCAAATATAAATGCCCCCAACTATATAAAACAAATATTAAGTAACATGAAAAACCAAATAAGCACTAATACAATTGTAGTGGGGGATTTAAATACCCCACTATCACAAATTGACAGATCTACTAGGCAGAAAATCAACAATGAAATAATAGAACTGAACCAAGCTTTGGAACACATGGACTTAATAGATGTTTATAGAGTATTCCACCCCCAAAAACCAGAATATACATTCTTTTCGGCTGCACATGGATCATTCTCCAAAATAGACCACATACTGGCTCACAAAACAGGTCTAAATAAATGCAAAAAAATTGAAGTCATCCCCTGTTTATTATCAGATCATAGTGCAATCAAACTAGACATCAATAGCACAAGAAACTATAGAAACTTCACAAGCACATGGAAACTGAACAACACTCTCCTAAACAATCAATGGATTACAGAGGAAATTAAAGAAGAAATTAGACAGTTTTTACAAATAAATGAGAATGCCAATACAACATACAGGAATCTTTGGGACACAATGAAAGCAGTTCTACGTGGAAAATTCATAACATTGAATGCCCACACTAGGAAAACAGAGCGGGCTCAAATAAACAACTTAACGATGAAACTTAGACTCCTAGAAAAACAAGAGCAAGAAAAACCCAAAGCTCGAACAAGAGAGGAAATTATAAAGATCCGAGCAGAAATCAATGCAATTGAAATTAAGAAAACGATACAAAAAATAAATGAAACAAAGAGCTGGTTTTTTGAAAGAATAAATAAAATTGACAAACCCTTAGCTAATCTTATCAAAAAAAGGAAAGAAAAGGCTCAGATCCATGCAATTAGGAATGAAAAAGGCGAAGTCACAACAGATCCGAAAGAAATCCAGAGGATCATGAACACCTACTTTGAGAACCTGTACTCTAATAAAATGGAAAACACAGAAGAAATGGACAGATTTCTAGATACTTATGAATTACCAAAGTTGAACGAAGAAGATAAAAACATTTTAAACACCCCAATCACAATCAGTGAAATTGAAAATGTAATTAAAAACTTACCAACAAAGAAAAGCCCAGGCCCTGATGGATTCACTGCTGAATTTTACAAGACATTTAGAGAAGAACTACTACCATTACTCTTCAAACTTTTCAATGAAATTGAAAGAGAAGCTATACTTCCAAATTCATTCCTGGAAGCAAGTATCACTCTGATTCCCAAACCAGAGAAAGATACAACCAAAAAGGAGAACTACAGACCAATCTCCTTAATGAATATAGATGCAAAAATCCTTAATAAGATACTAGCAAACAGAATACAGAGGATTATTAAGAAGATCATCCATCATGACCAAGTCGGATTTATTCCAGAGATGCAAGGGTGGTTCAACATACGAAAGTCAGTGAATGTAATACATTATATTAACAAAGTCAAGGACAAAAACCATATGATCCTCTCAATAGATGCAGAAAAAGCATTTGATAAAATTCAACACCCATTCATGATAAAAACCCTGCAAAAAATTGGAATAGATGGTCTATACCTCAATTTAATAAAGGCTATTTATGAAAAACCATCAGCCAACATCATATTGAATGGCCAAAAACTGAAAACCTTCATGTTAAAATCAGGAACAAGACAAGGATGCCCACTATCGCCACTTCTCTTCAATATAGTTCTGGAAACATTAGCCACAGCAATTAGACAAGAGAAAGAAATTAAAGCAATAAAGATAGGAAAGGAAGAAGTTAAACTATCATTATTTGCTGATGATATGATACTCTACATTGAAGATCCAAAAAACTCCACCAAAAAACTTCTAGACTTAATTGACAGATTCAGTAAAGTATCTGGATACAAGGTGAATACCCAAAAATCAATAGCCTTTCTATACACAAATAACAGACAGACAGAAAGAGAAATAAGGGAAAAAATTCCTTTTACAATAGCATCCAAAAAAATGAAGTATCTAGGAATCAATCTAACAAAAGAAACAAAAGATCTCTACACTGAAAACTACAGCACTCTGAAAAAAGAAATCGAAGAGGATATAAAAAAATGGAAAGATATCCCCTGCTCCTGGGTAGGAAGAATCAACATAGTGAAAATGGCCATACTACCGAAACTGCTATATACATTCAATGCAATGCCAATTGAAATTCCAACACTATATTTCACAGAACTAGAAAAAAGAATCCAAAAATTCATTTGGAACCACAAGAGACCTAGAATAGCAAAAGCCATTATAGGCAACAGTCACATGGCACCAGGTGTAACAATTCCCAATTTGAAACTATACTACAAAGCCACTGTGATAAAATCAGCATGGTACTGGCAAAGAAATAGGCCTGAGGATCAATGGAACAGACTGGAAGACACAAAAACAAATGCAGATGTACTCAGCTACCTCATCTTCGACAAAGGAGCTCACCATCCTCAGTGGAGGAAAGATAGCCTCTTTAATAAATGGTGTTGGAAAAACTGGATATCAACCTGTCACAGATTAAAATTAGACCCTTATCTTTCGCCATGCACTAAATTAAAATCCAAATGGATTAAAGATCTAAATATTAAAACAGAAACATTAAACTTGCTGGAAAGTAAGTTAGGCAGAACTCTGGAAGACATTGGTATAGGAAAAGACTTTATGAACAAATCCTCAGTAGCACGGGAACTAGCAGAAAGAATCAACAACTGGGATCTCATCTTACTAAAAAGCTTCTGTACTTCAAAAGAAACCATTAGCAGAACTAAGAGACAATCTACAATGTGGGAAAAAATTTTTACCAGCTGTACCTCAGACAAAGGACTATTATCAAGGATATATAAAGAACTCAAAACAATCAGTCCCCCCAAATATAAAGACCCGATCCAAAAATGGGCATCCGAAATGAACAGACATTTCTCATACAAAGAAGTGAAAGCAGCAAGAAAATATATGAAAAAATGTTCCACATCACTGGTCATTCGAGAGATGCAGATGAAAACAACACTGAGATTCCACCTCACCCCACAAAGAATGGCTGCTATCAAGAAATCACACAATAACAAATGTTGGCGGGGTTGTGGGGAGAAAGGAACCCTCCTCCATTGTTGGTGGGAGTGCAGACTAGTGCAACCACTATGGAAATCAATATGGAGATACCTCAAAGAGCTTGGACTGGAGGTTCCATTTGACCCAGCCATCCCTCTGTTGGGTATCTTTCCAAGAGAACTAAAAGAATCATATCACAGAGAAGTATGTGCACCCATGTTTATAGCGGCACAGTTTGTAATAGCTAAATCTTGGAAACAACCTATTTGCCCATCCGTTGGAAACTGGATAAAGAAGTTGTGGTTTTTCTATAAAATGGAATATTACTCAGCCATAAAGAGCGAGAGAATAGATTCATTCATAGGAAAATGGATACATATTGAAGATATACTCCTAAGTGAAATAAATAAGTCCCACATGTGTAAATACCAAATAGTTTCCCTGGTGTGAATATTCTGCAACAATGCATAAGATTCTAATAAGATTACTGACATTTAGAAATGGGAGGAAAGGAGCTAAAGGTGTAGGGAAGGTGTGATACGTAGGGGAAGAACAAAAAGGGAAAAGAAAAAAATGTGAGAGAATGAAAAGATGAAAATAAAGTGTTTGTAGATGGGGAGGAGAGGAGGGGGTGAAGGGAGGGCAGAGGTAAGGGGAAAAAAATGAGAATCAAGACTTGCCATGTAAAGGTACATGATCCCAACAATGAATGTAACTGTACTGTATCCCTAAATGTACCAATAAACTCAATTAAAAAAAAAAAGTATAGTGCACACAATTATATACATTACTTTATGAAAATAAATGACTATGTTACTGGTTTGCACATTTACTATGCCATACTTTTACCATTATTTTAGAATGTATTCAAATTTGTTTTTTTTTTAAAGTGAGTCTTCAGTGACTTCATACATTTCATGTTTCGTGCTCACTGACCTCCTTCTAGGTTTGTGTAATTATCTTCTGTGATGTTCACACAATGATAAAATCATCAAATGCATTGCTCAAACATATCACTATTGTTTAATGACACTGACTATATTTAATATATAAAAGTCAGTCAAAAGAACTCAATATAACAAATTTATATGTGTGTACATATATACATATATGTATATATAATACGTCTTAAGATGTCAACTGTTTCAAGAAAATCTGTCTTAGTTACAAATGGGAAATAAACCCTCTGCAGAGTAATGAGCGCTAGTGAAAAGGTAGGTATTTCATTTTTTCTGACAACTTCAACATATCTTCAAGAGAAGCAAGTCTTCTTTGCACTAAAACAACCAGATGTCTCAATTTGACTGGAACCAAGGGGGTCTTGTGATGCAGGACTATTAATGCAAAAACCAGGAAAGTCCTGAACAAATTGGGACAAGTTGATCACCTTCCATCTGTCAACTAACTCCCTCAAAAAAAGGTGAATCAAGGAAAGCACACTATCACAAGGTCCTAACTCTAGAATTTGTCTGTTTTAGATAAAATGAGGTAAAACTTCTGAGGCAACTTTAGGCTAAAAATCTCCAAAACGGTGTGCTCCATTGCTTCTCAGAAATAGGCTGACAATTCAACTTATAAATGTAATTTGACCCAACATATATATTGAGCATCTTTTATGAGTAAAACAATGTCAGTCACTGAAGATAACAAGTGTCTTTAGATACAGTAAAATATCCTAGAATTTCATCATAGTCTGCGAAACATGAGCTGAGTTAGAATTGTGCAATAATATAGCATAAACTTATCTATATATCTACACTAGATAAATAGACCATATGATACGCTAATATAACACAGTGATATCACATTTTCTCAATCAAAAAAAATAAAGTCTGAAGAATTTCATTTTTCCTATTTATTTTCTTATATACCAGTTTTTATATAATATTTTAACAAATTATTATAAAAATATTCTAACAAAACTGGGATACTGGTAAAAAAAAAATCCAGAATGAATAGTGGGTTAATAGTAAAGGCCATAATTAGAGTATTAGGAAGGAGGCTGACAGGATGTTCTTACACAGCCTGCCTAAATCCTAACAGAATGCTATTCCTCAGGGAGATCCAGCAAGCTCCATTTTATAGATAATGGAAGTAAAGCTCAGAATATTTGAGAAAGGGCAAAGGTCACAATTCCACTTAACTCTGACTCCTAAGCCCATGCTGTTTCTGGTACACCATTTTACTGCCTGAGAAGACAAGGTGACCCACTAAGGTATCACTACAGACCAAACAGCAGGGCCACCAGGTACTCAAGTTGTGACTGGTTCAGTCAGTGCTTGGACAGAGCATAAAGAAGACAAAGAGCTGTTTGGCACCTAACCTCCGCGTGCAGCTGAGTTCACAGGAAATGCTCAATATGGGCACATGGAGTGAATCACATCTGCAGTTTTAGGGGAAGACTTTATGGAAAGGGTGAACTTTCAAATGCCATCCATCAAACACATCTTGAAAAGGGTCTGAGAAACTATCAAGTTTCAGATTGATAACCTCATCCAGCTTTTCAGATTGTTTATTTTGTGTTAAAAAGTGCAGAAAAAAGAGGAAGGTAAAGAGGACAACAAGAAAGACAGGGAGAAAGAAGTAGGAAAAGAAGACAGGAAGTGGGAGGAGAAATAACCACCTAACAATATCCCCGGGTCTATTCTAGATAGTTCCATGAAAGCCACCTTGTGAGCTTTGATTTTTTTTCCTCTGATGGCTCACAGTATTTGGAGTTAACCTTTCAAAAAACCTGATGTTTCAAAGGCAAATATGAAAGTTCAGGATGTCAAATTTTAAAGTTTTATGGACGTCTACTTATTTGTATGATATAAATACATTGGAAAATCCTCCAAAGGTATTGACCCTAGAGGATGTCTGATTTTGATAAAGAGATGGAAATTAAAGACATTTTCTCAAGTTCTGCTTATTAGAGCTGAAATCTGTGTTACATAGATCTAACTTCTCTTTTTCTAATATTATATAGATGATTGTTTTCCACTGAAGTTAGGAAATATAACTGATCAGATTCTTATAGCAAATACCAAGAAGGTTTCAGTATGTACATAGCAGCCCTCTTTCCTTTCCAAGTCACACCATCCTGTTAGATTATAAATGAGGCAGCACTCCAGCAGGATTGGCACCAACCCTACACCCCTGGAGGAGTCCAGTTATTAAATTATTTTTTAAAGATTCATCTTCCCCAAGTCTTTGGAGGCAGTACAGCTGGGAGCCATTAGCTGTAATCAGGGGGCAGCCGACAAACGGAGGAAGCTGTGGGTGAATGCTCTGTCTTTCAGTAGCAGCCATCTGGGCATAGGGAATTGGTTTTCAACTCTAGTGGGTGGGGCGAGTTATTGCGATCTTGTTATATTTGGACTTGACTTCAGACCCTAAACAAAAGCTGTCTTTTCTTTTCTGAGGTTTGCCTTCTGGAAGTGGGAATAAAAGATAGCAGGAATAAACTAGTGGACATCTCAAGGGAGGTTACGGTCAGAAAAGACAGGCAGCTGGAATAGAAAAGCCAGACACAAGCTGGTTGGAGGCTTTCCTGTTTCTGGCATAAAGTTTTTGAAAGGTGGGAGGAGTTCATTCCTCTGCGAGACATCATTTCTTTATCTTTCCTCTGCCTCTCCGTCTCTTCCATTCCAGAAAAGAGAACCATGCCTGTCTTTCACGTTTTTGTAGAAAATGGCCACATTGGACGTGTCTTAAATAGAGAAAGCACTCCACTTTTCATTTTGCCCTTTCTCTTTCTTCTCTGAGGATACCGACAATATGATTTAATAAATCGCACTGAAGCCAGAAACCTGGGTTCCATCACGTTTCTGCTACATTCTGACTGTGCGGCCTTAGCAAACTCAGTCAATTCAGGGCCTCAGCTCTCTCATCTGTAAAATGAGAACAGCGACAGATAGCTCATAAGGTTGCTAGAACTTGTGACAATGTGTGTTAGGAACCCTTGAAACACAGCAGGGATCTAACAATTGATAACTATTTTAATAAGTGCTACTTATATGAAACTGTTAATAAAAGTAGAAAAACTTACCAATTCACTTCATAGAATATTTAGGCAGGAAACTCAACAGTAACTTAAACATGAGTCAGACCTCCAAAGATGCACTTTCTAAGTCACCTATCTACAGGACCACACAGCAGCTATAGATGTGGGCATTCAGACCTTGTAGGATTTTAGTCTACGGCCACACCACCCTGAACACACCCAATCTTGTCAGACCTTGTAGCATTTTAGTTTCTTTTTACAATTATTCTGAACATCTTAAAATGCTTATTTCACATAAAAATATATTTTTGCAGCTTCCCTGGAACATTAAAAATTTGACAACCCTGTGCTAACTTTCTTGAATGACAACACAGGGTTAGGACTGAATGGGAATGATCCCTTTTAGATTGGGACTCTTGAATTTCCCACAGGCCCCTGCCTCTGTGTTGTAAAACTCTGACCCGACTTCACTAACCTATCCTCCCTGGCTCTTTTAAGCATTTGAGTCTGTGATCCATTCTCTTGCCCTTTGCTCCCAAGGACAGATGATTGAGAATAAAAGCAACACCAAGGTGCTTCATGAAGGGTGCTGAGCTATCTACTGGTTGTAGGATAAAAGATAAAAGTGACGCTTGGGTCCTCTTGATTAGACAATAAATAGACAAGAGACAGAAACCCCAGATCCTCTTCCTTACCAGCTAACATCAACAACATCTACTGTTAAAGACAGCTAATATCTACTCTGCCATTTCACAAGTTGCATCTGAGGATCAAAAATGCAATACCAGTGAGCAAATAGGGAAATGCTATGTATAAATATAAAGCAAATTAGCAAACAGTATGGACGCAGGTATTTACAGGAAGAAAATCACTTTGTAGCCCATCTCTAATATAACACCTCCTTTGGAAATCACACAGCTAGAAGAGATTTTTACAATAATTTAACCTAGTCTTCAATTTTATAGATGAAAAACTCCGAAACCCAAAGGAGCAACTCTCAAGAAACTTATAACATAGTAAAGTAAGACAAAAATATATGATCAGGGTGTTCACTAAGGGTTGTCTAAGACACAAGTGGGCCTCCACAAGTCCAGAGGTGGAAATAGCAAGTAATTGGGAGAATACTCTCACTTGGGAAGAGGTTGATTATAAAAATAAATAAACTTCCCCTGCCTTGAAGCTCAACGTGTATGGGTAACAGGAATACTTTGCTTTGGAAAGGACATAAAAGGACATATGTTCCGTGAATGGACACACAAGACATTTCTTTCCTGGGGCTCTAAGGATGAGATGGAGTCATGTGTGCAAGGAAACTACACATCTCTTGAGGAGTCCTTGGAAAAACTCAACCCAAGGTCCTTGACAGTCATGACCAAGGACACCTATCAAGAGAAACCAAAATGACCTTACCCCAAGGTCCACAGGCAAGAAAAGGAGTCTCAAAAGGCATTCTCTTGGAAATGAAAGAAATGAGGTTAAAACAAAGGTTTAAAGGCTCTAGTAAGTCTGAAGCCCCTCTGTGTCATTTGGATCTTCCTAAAAGCAGAAACCAAAGCAGGATTAGACATGAAGGAGGCTTATCAGGGGAATGATCCCACAAAACACAAAGGGAATTTTAAAAAGGTACGGGGTATTTCCTGACCATGATGCAAAACAGACACTGTGAAAGGTGAGATAAAAGTAAATCAGGTTAAGTGGAAAGAGGCTGGAGCGCTCAGTATTTCTGAGGATGTCTCAGAAAGAGGCTGGTGGAGAGACCAGGTCAGATCTTACCGTCTATGTTGGGGAGCATCTCCTGGTTCCAGCACCATCTCCCCAAATCCATCTTCACCAGTCTAAAGCAAAGGGAGTAGAGGTTATCAGACTGCTGTAGTGCCTTCAGGATATTCTCTGAAAGAGACATCTGAGCAATCCCCTCTATGACAGACACCAGCAGAATGTCACACTACCCTGCTGGGGGACCCATTGTCTAAACAGCTTCCATTGTCTACACAGGCATCTAGACGTGCAAGGCAATTACTCCTAAGTGCCAACATGTCCACCACGCAGGAAAAACCAATGTTCCACAATGGACTCCTGAAATTCTCAGATCTCACTTGCTTTCTCTCTCTGCCTTTCTTTTAAAACCAAGATTTGTGTTTGGGATACTTTTGGCCTTAAAATAATTAGATAATGAGGGTACGGGTAATTCCAAAACAAGAATAACATATCTTGCATTAGCAGTGGGGAGAGGTGGAGGTGGGAAAAAGGTGAAGTCCTGAATTAGAAAAAGACTCTATGATATCATTACATACCCTGGCTGGTGAAATCAGTTGTAGTGATTAGACATACATGTAGGCTATGTCATATGATGAAAAAGATTTTAAAAGTAAGTCAATGCAATAACAGATCACTAAACAAACTTTCGCTTGTACAGGAACTTTATAGATGATGAGGACTTTCATATGTGTATTACATTTATTAACCTCCATGTCAACCAGGCAGACTACAAAGAATAATTGTTTCTATTTTAACAATAAGAAAACAGGACTCAATGAAGATTAATAAACTTACCAAATGCCTATGCCTGTAAATAACAGAGTTCTTCCTGGAATACTCCTCCCACTCAAAGGCTTCTTTCTCAGTTAGACTTTTTTATTGGTACACATGTGCCATATACAGTGATCTTGTTCATCATAGGGAGTTTGTGCCTATGTATACACTATCTTAATTCTTTTTCCCTTATCCCTCCTGCAATCATTCTTCCCCTCTTCATTTTCAGAAGCTTTGTTTCCAGTTTTTTTCCTTCCATTCTCTTTTTTAAATCACTTTTCCTTTCTTTCCTTTCCCTAGAAATTTCAGAAAGAGAGACTCAAAAGACAGGATCAAAATACAGATAAGAAACCACTTTAAATGGTTTTTATCTTAAGGATTCTATATTTGGACCAATCCAGAAGCAAATGAGGTTAAGAATGTTTATGTTAGAAGATTTGCATGTAGAACACTGTTTTCCTCTTCTTAGTTTCAGGGCAGCTAGACAGAAGAAATTAAGTGTAATTAAATATAAAAAGTATCAATTAGCACTGATTCTCTCATCCACAGAGAGAAATGGCCAGTTGGGAATGAGTGATCTAATCCTCTCCCAGGCTGGAGAAGATGTCAGAAACCCAGACACCGGTCTAATCATATGGCAAGACATCATAGTAAACATTTTCCTATATACAAATGGGTCATTTTCCCCCAAAAGTAACCCCCAAAGTTTGGCCATCATTATACCCTCTAAAGTAATAAAATTTGGTGTCTTGTTCATTTGTACTTACTCAAATCTGACAACTTTATATGAAATAGAAGGTAAGTCTTAAGTGATATCTATCATCCCTACCTATCACTGGATATTTAAGACCTTTATTTATACAAAGAATAAGTATGGTAATATGGCAGATGGAACACACTTAGCACTAATTCCACTTTGATTAGTTTTTACCAAGTAGATTCATTTTCCTGTTCTCAAAACGACGTCTTGTCTCAGTGATGAATGGAATATTCCAAGATTGTAACTTTCTGCAATCATCTTCCATGAGTCCCCCCACACCTTTGTTATCCTGCCTCTGTCCCATTTCTCTCCATTGCTTGTTTACCAACAGTCGCATTTCTATAGCACCAGTATCAGTGTCCTTGCAGGGTTTTTCCAGGGCACTGGATTCGTGGCATTTCCTAGTTGGTATGCTTTGTTTCCATCTTCCTCAGTCTGAATTTCCAACTCCACTTCCAAACATATGCTTATACATACACAAACTTTTGGGAATATTCTTAATATAGGACAGATACATTTCCAAAGAGTTACATTCAGTTTAACAACATAAGCAATGAATTCAATAATTTTGTAAGCTGGCAACTCTCTCAATGAGGCACTCCAAAATCCTACCCACTCACACACACCAAGCATATCTATCTTCACTCATGTGCCCAGAGCCCAGGCACCCTCTGTCTGGGTGGCCTCATTCTTCTGAGATAAACCTCCTTTTAATATCTAGATGAAGCTCCAGTCCACCAGATGTTCTGCCAATCATGTCCCGACCATGGGACACCATGGATTTTCTCAATTTCCCAAAACATCTCTAGCACAGAATTGTGTGTGCAAAACTACCTGGAGGGTGATAGAGAATAATTACAACACAGGGCTGGAAATAACTTTTTTCAATACCATTTAAAAGCAGAAATATATTGGCCATTCTTGACTACAAGGAATTTCTTAGGAAATTTCTTACTTCTCCATCAGTTACATAGCCTCCCTCTATCCTCTGAGGACTTCTTCCTCTGTCTTCTTCTCACATCCCTCCTTCCCTTTCCTCTACAGAAATTAGTCCCTTCTATTTCTTTTCCTTTATTAGGCAGAGCAATAAAGCAACATCTTTATCTCATCCTGATTCATCCTCAATATTCCCAGGAAATCTTGTGGTTCTCAATCAAAGGAGCTATTCCAGTGAAATGGAATCATTCCCTTGGGAATGGTATATTACGCCATTTCACTAGAAGGAAGAAATAATAGCAAATTATTCTTTTGTTAGTAACTTGTTCTGCTTCATTTGTGATGGCTTGAGCATATGAAAAGTCTTCTCATTGGAGCACATCTTCCCAGAACCCATACTGCAACGTCCTAGGACTCCTGGACTGTCCTGCAAGATGTGGTCCTGGCAATGTCAGGGACCAAGGTTTTCACTCAAAACCTATTCTCAGGACAAGATTTCTCCCAGGCAAGGGAATTTTATCTCCTGGCCATGAACTTGCTGGGACAAATCTTCCTAGCTGAGGGAGAACATGGCAACACCCTGCCTTCTAATTTTAGCTCTGACACTGTAACAAGTGTCCTTTTTGTAGCCTGCTTATTGCCACAAGTTTTAACTTTTGTATATTTTTTAATGGTATTTGATAAGTCTAAGGCTGCCCAAGCATGACCCTGAAATTCTATCTAGGATTCCTAAACCCAAGAAGCTTGTGATGCACCTTAAGGAGAAAATACACAGATTAGATAAGCATCATTCAGGCCTGATACAGGTGTGAGTTTGATGTTCGTGAAACAACCTTACACATTAAATAAAATGCCTTTACACAAAACACACATCAACACAGTTATAATTAATCAGTTGATGAGGATATAAACAGAGATTCTGGGGGACCTAACCCTTTATTTATTCCAAGACCAATAATTCAATATTCACTATTTGCTACGTGTTTCTGTTTTCTTTGTAAAACATAGACCTAGTTATATCCTATGAAGTTGTCCAAAGAAGTTCTGATGGTTACATAAGAAAATATTTCATTCATCAATATTTAACAATTGAGTGTCTATTACACACAAGGTTCCTTGGATACTTCTCTGAGATACACCAATCAGGGTCTCTGCCCTCACAGAGACTGAGGTAGGCAAGCACTTGGAAAATTTTAAGGCTTTATACAAGATGCTATTTTGTTCATTTTCTTTTCTAATATTTACTATGATAAAATATATATAATATAAAATTTATTACTTTAATAATTTTAACTGTAGCCTGCCTCGCAAGCACAAGGTCCTGAGTTTGATCCCTGGTACCAAAAAATAAACAAATAAATAATTTTAACTGTACATTTCAGTGGTCAGTACATTTTTTCCCATTAAGTTTACTGGCACATTTAAAGCAAACAATACAGTTACATTCATCATTGGGATCTTGTACCTTTACATGGTATGTCTTGGTTCTTGTTTTTTCCCTACATCCCTGCCCTCCCTTCACCCCCTTCACCCTTCCCTATGTAGGAGTACATTTATATTGTTGACAAATTATCACACTCATCCATCCCTAGATCTTGCAGTACTGAACGTTTGTACCCATTAAGTATGAATTTCCCATTCTCTCATCTTCCCAATCCTGGGAACCCACCATCCTATCTCTTTCTTTATGATTCAGACTATCCTAAATATCCCATATCTACTGAATCACACAGTATTTGACTTTTGGTGAATGACTTACTCACTTTGGATAATGTCTTCAAAATTCATCCATGCTCATCTACATCAGAATGCCCTTCTTTTATAAAGCAGATTAATAAAGAGGAACTTACATCATTCACCTATTTGTTGTCTACATATCTTTCAGCGTTTTGTCCTTCATTTACTGCATTATTGTCTTCTGTGTTTAGTTGATCACTTATAGTGAAATGGTTGAATTTCCTTATTTTTGTGTATAGTCTATATCTAGTTTCTTTACAGTTACAATAGGGATTGCATTTACTTGCCCCAAGTTATATATTCTAATTTGGATTTGTAGAAATTTAACTTCAATAACATGCAAACATATTGCTGATTTATTTATCCATCCCCATATTGTGTATCTAAAAACATAAACTAGTAATCTTTAAATTTGTTAATCTCACAGATTATGTAGAAAATAAAGTGTAGTTACCAAACAAATTTAAAATAGTATTAGCCTTACGATTAATAATTGCATCTTTAAATATGTATTATTATATGTAGCAAACAAAAAATATAGTCAAAAACTATTGTTTTAACACTATACTTTATAATTTCCAATTTAAAGAGATATTTACTTATTTAGACCACTTAAGTTACTGTCTATTTCTCTCATTTTAACCTCCAGGACTCCCTGCAACATTTACTACAGGGCAGATCTACCAGTAACACATTTCCTCAGCTCTTATTTATCTGGAAATATCTTCATATTTTTCCTCACTTTTAAAGAATATTTTGCAACATAAAATTTTCTTGACTGATGAGGTTTTTCTATTTCTTTAAATACACATACCTCAGGCCTCTGAAATTTCTGAAGAGAAGAAATACATTGACAGTCTCTTCTCTATTCCTACTTTCAAGAATATCTCTTTGACTTTGGCTTTCAGAAGTTTGATTACAATGTGAAATTCTTTGAGTTCATCCTATCTGGAATTTGTTGAGCCTCTTGGATATTTGTGTGCACCTCTTTCATCATATTTGGGGAGTTTGGGCCAGTATTTCTTCAAAGATTCTCTTTGCTCTTTTATCCCTTTCAGGAACTTCCACAATATTAGTTTCACAATGCTTGTGTTAGTCCTACAAGTTCCTTATGCTCTGTTCATCTTTCTGGAATCTTTTTTCTGTTTCTTCTTTTGGAAGGGTGGGTACCAGGGATCGAACTCGGGCCCTTGCACTTATGAGGCAGGCACTGGAACCACTGAGCTAAATCCCTGGCTTCTTTCTGTTTCTTATAAGAAATAATTTTCCTTGTGCTACTTTCAAGTTTGCTGAGTCTTCTACCTACTCAAATCTGTCTTGGATTTCTCTAGTTAATTTTTCATTTCAGTTGTTGTCCTTTCTAGCTCTAAAATTTATTTTTGGCTTCTTTTTAGGTTGTCTGTCTCTTTACCAACATTCTAATTTGTGTATGCATGTTTTCCATGTTTTTCTTTAGTTCTTTAAGCATCTTTAAGACAATTATTTTAAAATTGTTTGTCTAGTAGGTCCACTTGCAGGCCTAATTCAGGGATACTTTTTGTTGTTTGTTTTCCCACTGCTTCGAATAAATAGTACTTCTTGTTTCTTTTTGTTTGTTTGTTTGTTTGGTACCAGGGATTGAACTCGGGTCCTTGCACTTGCGAGGCAGGCCACCGAACCACTGAGCTAAATCCCCAGCCAGTACTTTTTGTTTCTCTGTGTGCCTTACAATTATATTTTTGTCATTGTTGAAAACTGGACACATGATTTAATGATATGATTCTTCTGGAAGTCATATTTTTCCTTTTCCCCAGGGCTTGTTGACTTTGCTTTGTTTTGCTTATGTTTTGGATTATTGTAAGCTACCTGTGGTACAGACCAGCCTGAAGTGTAAATCTAAGATCCTTTCAGGTCTTTTCTGAGGCTCAGCTGTTCCCGGGGTATGTATGTGATTTTTCTCATTTTTCTTGCATATTTGATTGCTTTTAAAGAGAAAAGGGAAAGGGGAGGTCTGGCCCTTTTAAATCACCTGGAGTCCCTTCAGTGGGGATTAGAGACTTGCAACCATTCAAGAATGTACAACCATACTGGCAGTGTCATATTAGCAACCGTGGTTCTAATCAGCTACATACAGGCTTCTCCACACACTCTGGCATAGTTGCCTGCCATAGGTTAGGGGTGGGGGAATGGTAGCTGCTACTGTACTTAGAACTGAGGTTAAACAAAAGTGACCACAATTTACCATCCAAGTCTTCCTCTGGAAGTTGCACGCCTTCGGTAGACACCACTGACCCAGAACAGATACATCAGACAGATGCTGCCAGAGCAATTATTGTCTTGCCTTGATGGAAAGATAGATCCCTAGTGCTTCCTACACTACAATCTTGTCAAAATCATTATTCAAGTTATATTTTAATGTTTAAATTTTTCTAATATTAAAACATTTTAAATATCCTTTGCCTTTAGAGAGGAAACAACCAGGCCCATGTAATATAAATAGCAGTGATTGATATTCTAAATAGGTATCAATCACCTGAGTAAAGGGAGCCAAGGTCTTAACCTAGCCTTTCCAGGAAATATCCCTGACCCACCCTTACTGAAAATCTTTTTATGCTTGCTTGCTATTTGACTTGCTCCCCCATTTGACCCCAATTTAATCAATATTGCCTGGGTTAGTGTACCTGTAATCTTTTGGGTTGGTCATGGTTTTGCCCCACCTCATGACCACCTTGGAAATTTCCATTGGTTCTTACAGTTTTGCCCCACTTTGTACCCACCTCACCACATGGCTGTCCTGTATAAAACATCTTTGAGAAGTGGGGTGGGTGGGCAACCCACTTTCTTTCTTCTGTCTTTCCCCCTTCTATCTTTCTTAGGCAGAAGCTTTCTTTCTTCCAATAAATTTTTCTACCCTAAAATTTTTTTTTAAATCCTTTGCCTTTAAAATGTAGTCTTTTATAGTATTACAAATGGATTTTTTTAAATTATCAGTTTTGCTAAATTCCCAAATTCAAGCCATAAAGATGAAAACAAATCAAAAGAGATTCAAGAAAACTTCAGTATGATACTTGGGTCTATTAAAATTATATTACAATGTTTGCCACAATAAATACAGAGATTTCATAGAGAGACAATGATCATAATTCCTATCCAGGGCCAGGGCTTTAGCTCAGTGGTACCATGCCTGCCTTGCAAACCCAAGGTCCTGAGTTCAATCCCCAGTACCAGGGCCAGGGGGAGGGAGGGAAGGAATTCCTACTCAGTCCTTAGAAAATTGAATTTGCTTCAGAGGAAAAAAAAAAAAAAAACAGATGCATAACAAATGGATACTAGGTTACCAAGAATTATGGGCTCTCAGAAGACTAATCAAATACAAGTTACAGGTAAAATCAAGATGCAGCAAAAGTAAAACTAAGAAGTTTACTAAGAAGTGTGCCTTTCTCCCCACCACTCAAATTATAATCACTAGAGTGTTAGAAAAATAGCAGTAATCAAAAAAGGCCAAAGGATGCAGAGAATATTTTAATCATCACACCATTTTAACTGATGAAACCATCGCTTCCATTATGGAGAATTTGGCTAAAATATTTCAGGTGTTGAAGTGTCGTGTTGAATGATAATGCAGCCTCTGCCAATCTATTCTCTCCTAACTTCACTATCAGCTGATTGAAAGGACTTACGATTTTGAAAATCTAATGTGCCTTACTCTCCTGGATGGGTATGTTGCTATGTAACAAAGAACATTCCAGTTCATCTTCCCCTAGCACTAGGCACAGCTGGAGGGAAAGAAAAGGAAACCCATTTTAAAGCACTTTAAAGCTACTCTCTATTCCAGACTATGAGGCTGCTCTGTTTAGGATCTGAAATATGCTTACTGTTAACCCATCTTTGTTGACACAGCCACAAACTTCAGCAAGTACAGAAGCCAGACTTGACTAGATTTCTTACAAACTTTTATATGTGAGCAAAATCCCCCCTTGATTTTGCCTAATGTTCATCTGCTATAATTTTTACCAAGTTCTAAAAAGGAAATCTTCGAGCATCTTCTATTCTATATTTACAGATTTTTTTAAAGCCAATTGGACAGCACTTATCCATTTCAAGCTATAGTAAATTTTGCCTCTTCATTCTCTCAAAAGGTTTTTTTTTCTGGCAGTCATCAATTGTATTTATATTTCACAAACAGACCTTCAACCCCATGGAAATCTGACTACCAAAGTAATAAGGATCACTGGACTTGCACTTGCAGAAGAAAAACAAACAACAAAACTAAAACAAGCCAAAGCTTCAGGCTGTAGGAGTGGGAAGGACCCTCTTTTTTTTTTTCTTTTGTTTCATTCTTTTTTTAAAGGAGGGTTCAACTTTAAAGAAAAAAACACTAAATGTGCCCACACTTGACCGAGAGAAATGTGCTGTCCTTAAACAGAACCAAAGCACCTATGTGCTCAGACCTTCTCCCTGACATGGTCATGAACCCTGCTAAGGTATATCTGAGTCTCTTCTTCCCATGCAGTAATGGTCTCATTGGTCCAGTCTCTGGAAATTTCTCTGAGCTTCAAGATCCTTGTTAATAAATCTTCCTGAACGCTTGAGAGTAGACTGTTGCCATTGAAGATGCAAGCTCCTGGGCCACTTATCCAAGACCCTACTCAACCTGGTCCCAATGATCATTCCTGAGACCTCTACCTTCTCCCCTACCCTGCCCTATTCTAGCTTCTATTTCAGATTAACTTCCTTCCTTCTTATAAAATTCAGAACCAGTTCCCATAGTACCCACTCCATTAAGATTTCCCTGATCTCCAGTAAAAAATTATTTCTCCTTCCTGTCTACTCCTTCGTTATGGAATTTCTCATATTCTTTGTGGTATCAGAGCTCTTTATGTACAGCTATACCTTTTCTCCTTTAGAAACAGACAAAAACCTTTGTTTTACCTGTATTTTTAACTCCCTCTATTCTCCACTTCAAGTCCACGACAGTATTGAGTTTTAATAGGTATAAATTAAGTATCTCCTAGGCTAATAAGTAACGTCTGTAATTTACTTTCCTGTGCTGGTCTCCATATAAAAGTGAGCATGGTGGGGTATGGTGACACACCCCTCTAATCTCAACCTTCTGGGACACTGAAGTAGGAGGGTCACAAGTCTGAACCCAGCCTGGACAAGCTAGTGACTCAGTAAGACCTTGCCTCAAAATTTAAAATTTTTTAAAAGGGCCTGAAGATACAGCTCAGTGAGAAAGTCCTGAGTTCAATCCCTTACACTGAAAATAAAAAGTGAACACAAAAAGAAGTCATCATATTTGCTAACTAGTTCAAGATCGTCTAAACGAAAAAGAAAACAAATACTCATTGTGCAAGTAACAATGTTGTAGATAAGCATAAACCATGGATACAGATACATCTGAACCTTGTGATTGCTTCTCACTTCCTGATTCCGTTACTTAAACTTTTGGGGAAGCAATGTGTATTTCTTACAAATGGCCTTCAAAGTTCATGTTCCAGTGACATAGTTCTTGGCATATACTGTAGCTCAAGATTAATAAGAACACTGAAAGGATTTCTCCACCTGTAACCTCAACCTCTTTTGTACGTATAACTCCAAACTATCTCTGATAACACAACAAAAGGACCTTTAAAATGTGGTGAAATCCCAGCCTTGAAGTTAGATGATAGGATTAGTTCATTTTAATGTGACTCTTTTGTAAAATGACACATTCCCAACCAGGAAATATCAAGATACTAAAAATATATTCTACTTTCTTAGAAACCAAACACCTTTCATCTTAAGAAGTCACACATGACTTCTCAAGTTTTACACATATCAGTTTTCCTCCATGTATATAATAAAATGTGCAAGAAAAGAGTGTGATTGGAAGCGCTTCATTGAAAGCCTTGAACACATAACACAAACATCCTCAGTCTGGTTCTTACACAGGACACAGCCCACAGAGCCCACTCTAATCTGGTCCTAATAACCCCCACATTCTCGGGCATCTGACACAGGAAGCTGCTGACCCATACTGGACATACTGGAAGTTATCTCACCTTTACATTTCTGCCCAGGGCTGACCCTCTGTCTTCCTCTTCTCTGCCCAGTGAAACCTCTTAGGATTGAATGCATCACTTCTCCTCTGAGTCCATCCCAAACTGGGCTATTTGTCCCTGCATCTGTCCCACATATGATTCCACTTAGTAAATGGATATGTTTGGTCAGTAGGGCACCCACATAGCCATCAGCATCCTAAAGGACAATAATTTACCCACTTTTATCTCCAGATATTAGCATAGTATATGACATGTGATTCTCTTTCTGCTTCCATATACTGATTCCTCCTTAAAGTGTTTGTTCAGGCCAAGGCTAAGAAGTTCTCAAGCCTCCTTTCATCCCAGCAGGGCCACTGAGGCAGCTCTGCCCATAACACACGAACAGAAGTAATATTTGACTCTTTCAGAACAAGTTACCTAAGAAATGGATTTGCCTTCTCCACCCTGTGTTTCCTTTGTGTCTGCCAGATGAAGAGGCTACTGAGATCTGGAAGAACGACATAAGGAAAGAGCCTGAGTCCTTGAGTCATCGCGTGGATGAAAGCCTCCCACCAACTGAGAACATCCTCACTAGGCTGCTACGTAAGCAAGACATAAACTTTCCTGTACTGTCACTAATATCCAGGGCTTTATTTGTTTCAAGAGCTTTGCCCTAACACAGATTAATTTTCCATGAATATATATTTATATAACCCTATGTATCCAGCATGTTGCACTTGCCACTCTAAGGTTTAAAGCACAAAGTACAGATAAGGGAGAATGCAGGAGAGAGAGTAGGAAGAAAAATGAGACATGGGGAAAGAAGAAATACACAGTGAAGAATTACAGTGAACTGCCACCTCAAGTGCAATCAATATGCTTAAATCCTCGTGGTCAGGTGAGTACAGTATCTATAGCTCATTTGTTAATTTTGCTGCAACATCCACAGTGCCTAAAACACCCCCAAGACAGTGTAGACATTAATAAATGTTTAGTCTTAGTTAGAAAATAAAATTATGAATTAATAGTGGGTCTTTGCTTCATTATAAAATGGTACTAAGGGAGAAATCTCCCTAAACCTATAGATTATGGCAAATAGCTAAGTATAAAATCGTCTCTCCTTAGAAAGCTGAATAAACAAGACATGAACCTGCACATCTATAAGGTGACAGGTGCCACACATAATTCATGTTCTCTGGAAGCTTCCTTCTAAAATAACAGAATATTGCTTGTTATTAAAGAACTAATATGTAGTGGTTGGCTCTGCCCTAGATAAAAGGCAGCATTTTCCCCATTTCTTATCCTAATCTCCAAAACAAGTTAGTTAGTATTAGTATTAGTATAAGACTATCTAGAAAAATGCTCAGAAGCTATTTTTGAGGAGGGAGGCCAAGGGAAGAAGAAATTACTAAGACAAAAAAAGTAATTCAACCTTCATATCAAGGAAAGAAGAGACCACGTGTGGTGATGAGAGCAATTTAAGCTACATCTTATGGTCCAATGGTCCAATTATTACCA
>NW_022900922.1:23486553-23522003 GCF_012274545.1 Fukomys damarensis
ATATATACCATACATATATATATATATGGCTAAATTTTGCCCAGTCCTGCTAATCAGACAGCAGCTCACTGTGTCTGTTTATCTCAAAGCCATTACCCAGTTGTACAGTAAATCTGCATTTCCAGAGATGGTCTAAAATAGAAACCCATGCTGGCTAAATTTGTTTTGGGACATATCAGGCAACAGCTAGAAATTTTTAAATGACCAACTTGCATTCCACTGAGGCACTGAATGAACTGATCAGGAAAAAAGCTAAAAACTGAATAGTATTTTTTGGAGTAGGCTGAGGTTAGTGCTGCCAATGAAAATATGTAACTACCCAAAGAACAGCTATCAATCACAGCTGATTTTCAAATAGATTGGGGGGGGGTGAGATTAAAGGGGAAGAGGAACTGTTTTATTTTCTCTTCTATATGCCCCCTTCCAACTACGTCAATAATACAATGAAGTCATCAGAAGTACACTGAAACTCCTCCCAGTAAAATTATAATAGAGGATGACAGGGGTTTCTACCAGCTAAAGGTTGTTTCTCAGTTCAGACAACCTTCGATCAGAAGACCTGCCCAGTACTTACTTGTACTACGCAAAGGCTAATGTTCAATGGACCGATATCGTGTAATGGATTGGTTTATGATAGTAGTGTGTGGAGCCGCCTGTGAGAAGAGGGCTCTCTCCAGAGACAAACCCGGCTATTGTTTGGCTGCTCTCATGTTAGCGAGTGCCCTGCGGTAACCCTCATGCTCTGAAATACTCATATTGGTTATTTCAAAGTTGGGTGCAGAATTGTGCTTTCCCGTGTCTGTCACTAATGACTTGCAGCTGTTGCTAATCTGTGCCTCTGATTTCCTTTGATTACTATGTGTATTGATGCCTGTGGTAAATAGGCATCTGCCAGGTGCCAGCACAATCAGGGGAAAAATATAAAAAGTTCCCTGTTTCAAATTCAATGTGACATTGTGCAAGTTGAGAGGCAGCCATTTAACTATTCAGAGGAAGCAGCTTCCTGGGGCACCTCCGGCCTCCTGGCCAGGGACATTCCTCCCGTCCTCCCCCCCTCATCTTCTTCTCCGGATGGTGCTTCCTTTAGAATTGCTCTCAGCCGTGAGAAGAGGGTTTCCATACCATGTGACAGCAGCGGGAGAAATGTCTAAGATGGGTGGTTGTGACCCAAGTTTCTAGAGAGTGAGTGCCTCACTCCTTGGTGATTTAAGGTTTAAAGACCTGTCTCACCAAGTTTCCAAGACTTGTGCACCATGGCCATCCCGCATTTCTCTCCCTGAGAAACACACCTTACTCAGGAAGGGCACTGAGCCGTATCACCTTCTCCTTCTGCAGAAGAAGTTCGTCAGGAAGGAAACAGCAAGAAAGAGGCTTGACCAGGAAAGATGCCAAAAGAGATCAACCAAAACCCAACACATGTAGGTACAATGGCGGGTAGCATCCCTGGGATACCTTTCCTTTGTCGGGGAAGAAATACTTAGGAAAGCTATGGACAGGGGAAGTTTAATCCTTTCTTACTCTTAACAGCAATCTGAGAGCTCCACATAGAAGAAAAGAGCTTCTGGCGTTCCTAGGTGGGGTTCTCCCAGATGGCTTCCTCCACCTTTGTTACTGCAGCAGCAAGAGTGAGGCTGGACAACAGCAGGTGCTGGCTCTTCTCACTCAGCTGGGTGACTGCTCTCCTTCTTCCACACGTGTATCACAAAGACAGCAACAGTTAAGCCACACTTGGACAGGTTCGCTCTTGATTCCTGTTTTTTTAGAAAAGAGAAAAGGAATTTTTGGACATTGGCATGCATTGATTATAGTATTACCATTGCTAGTAAATAGAAGAGGAGGCAAATCTACTCAGGCATTAGTTACTGGTATGCAAACCTCAGCATCCCAAGGTTGAGACCAAAGTGTAAAATCTGATTCAGTGATACCTAGAAAACTGGAACAAAGGAAGGGTGGAGGTGGTGAAGGGAGGGCAGGAGAATGGGGGAAAAATAAGAACCAAGATAAATCATGTAAAGGTACACGATCCCAATGCTGAATGTAACTGTACTGTATACCTACAAAGTACCAATAAACAGGCTAGGGATTTAGCTCAGTGGTTCCACCATCTGCCTCACAAGTGCAAGGTTCCAAGTTCAATCCCCGGTACAGGAAAAAATAAATAAATAAACAAACAATGGGAAAAAAAAGAAAACTGGAACAAAGTGCATGAGATCTCGAGATTGGTGGACATTAAATAAATAATTTGAACTTTACAAAATACTTAAAGAAAATGAAATACAGATGGATTTTTCTTCCTCACCTGCTCAGTCTGAAAACTCATACTGTAGCTGTGATGCTCATCTATACTCGTCTCAAATATATTGGGTCACTTTGCATCAAACAAAAACAAAGTGTGCACACTACACATTTAACCCCTATGCATCAAAAATTAATCCATAAGGCAATAGGTAAAAGCAGTTAGAACACAAAGGAAAAAGGACTTCATCTCTAAATCAAAAGAAATAATGACAAGGCTTTAGCAAATACTCCTTAGCTCAATAACTGAGACAAATGAACCCAACATGGTAGTTGTCTGGACACCTGCACAAAGAAAATCTTGAAGCCCAACAAAACACAAAATTAAGAATTTAAAAAGATATATATGCAAATATTATGAATCAACATTTTTTAGAAAGAGGTAGTACAAGTTTCCAGTTCTTTATCTAAGATTCTTGGGTCTAGAAGTCTTTTGGAGTTTAGTTTTTGTTTTTGTTTTAGATTTTGGAATATTTGCTTACACCTGATGAGAGATCTTGGGGATGGAGACTAAACACAAATTTGTTTATGTTTTATGTACATACTCAGTGCAACTGTATTCTGACTGCAACCTGTCACATGAGGTCAGGTCTGGAAACTTCCACTCATGAAATCCTGTTGGCACTCAAAAAATTTTAGATTTTAAAGCATTTCAGATTTTAAATTTGCAGATTAGGGATGTTCATCCCCTGTACATCATGCCTGAGTACCCAGACAATACTTCACCGGACAGTATTTAAACATAAGTGTAACATAAATCCCAAGACCCAAGCTAGAAGCAAGTTAACATCTAAGACGATCCTGGAAGATTAAAAAGTGAGAAGAGGGGCCAGGGATTTAGCTCAGTGGTCCCACTGCCTGCTTCACAAGCGCAAGGTCCTGAGTTCGATCCCTGGTACCAAAAGAAAAGTGAAAAGAAATAATTTTGCCAAGGGACTGGTTGAAGGTACAGACATCAAAGAGACTTTGCTCTGCCTTTTTCTTTCTCATTGAGTTTATCGGTACATTTTAGGTATAGAGTACAGTTACATTCATCATTGGGATCGTGTACCTTTACATGACAGGTCTTGCTTCTCATTTTTCCCCTTACCCTGCCCTCTCTTCACCCCCTCCTCCCTTTCCTATTTACAAATACTTTATTTCCATTTTTTCACTTTCTCATTTTTTTCTTTTCCCTTATTAGCTTTCCCCTACCCTTCCTACTTTCCCTACACCTTTAGCCCCTTTCTTCCTATTTCACATTGTCCATTATATCATTATCTTATGTACTATTATACTTTATTCATATCAGAGAAACTATTCGGTATTTACATATGTGACTTATTTATTTCACTTAGGAGTATATCTTCAATATGTATCCATTTTCCAATGAATGACTCTAATTTCTCATTCTTTATGGCTGAGTAGTATTCCATTATATAGAAAAACCACATTTTCTTTATCCAGTCTCCATCTGATGGGCAAATGGGCTGTTTCCAAGTTATAGCTATTACAAACTGTGCCGCTATAAACATAGGTGTGCATATATCACTGTGATGTGATTCTTTTAATTCTTTTGGAAAGATACCCTCTGCTCTGCCTTTTTAATTGAAGGCTCTCAATATATCAAAAGCATCACCCTACATATTGGTAGTCAGAAAAGAGACAGAATTATATGAGGTACAGAGTTAATCATCCAGAAAACTCACAGAAAAAGACTAGCAAGAGTCACACATACTCTATTAGTATCAATCCACATAGCCACCCCCTATCGCCTCTGTAAATAAATGCATGTAATAATACCAGAAACAGATACTGCCAAGGCCTCACAAAGAAACTACAAGGCAAAGAAATCTTAGTTTCCAATCCTTGATGTAACCCTGTCATAACCAGTAATCAGCAGCTGGCTTTAAATTACCCTAAATAAATACAACATAGTATATTCCAGAAAGACTTGCAGAAGGAGACATCTTGCTGAAGTTCTGTCCAGCATCTGGATCCAGCTCGGGCAATGAGACTGAGAAGAACCTGTCAATGGCAACAGGAGCTAATGGGAGGCAAATGCAGCGATCAGCTGGGTTTTTGTCTAGCAACCTCCACAGCCTGGTCTCAACAAAGCTCTTGGTCGGGGACTTGGAGGCACAGGCGAAAATTGCAAATTTACTCCACCAAATGGGTCCTCAGAGATGTGACACTGGGCCTTGCTTTCAACACTGACTGAAGGTATATGCATAGCTAATGCTTGCAGTGTCCACTTGCGTATGGGCTTCTGGTCATCCCAACTGCAACACCTGCAGACACAGAGTTTCTGACCTTGCTGCCTGAAGTGGGATGCAAAGGAAGTTAATATTGTGCACCGGTCTGCAAAGTTTGAAGAAAATAATTAAGCCAGACATGGGTGTACGTGGCTGTAATCCCAGCACTCTGACAAGTTAAAGCCCAGCCTAGACAATTTAGCAACTGGAGACTCTGTCTCAAAAGTAAAAATAGGCCAGGACTGGTGTCACAAGCCTGTAATCCCAGCACTCGGGAGGCTGAGGCAGGAGAATCGCTGTGAGTTCGAGACCAGCATGGGCTACATAGTGAGTTCCAGGTCAGTCTCAACTACATAGTGAGACCCTGTCTCAAAAAAAAAATAAAATAAAGATGACACAGATGGATCTGAAAATTCCTACAGTTCAATAAGATTTAACATAGATTAGTCTAGAATCTTCTAAATACATTTGATAGAAAATGCCTTTATCCATGCATCTATTAATAATATAAAAAGTTTGTAGTCAATTTTATTCCTTTTTATATAAAAATACCTTATATAATTATTTCTAAATTGGCAAATGTAGGGTCACTTCCATGACAGATTACCACCTATATAATTTGGTCCATAAATTGGTCATAATATTTAATTAATAAACCTCAGCAATAACCAAAAGAAACAAAAATTACTGTTCAGTTGAAATCCTGTGGTATGATGAGATCATTTGGAGTTTTTATGTCTTAATATCTTATTTTATATTTTGTGAAATATTTCATTCACATTAATGAAGGTGAGCAATGTTATTATTTTTTTAAAATGTGACCTAAGGAAAATTATACTAGTATTTCGTTACAATATTCAACCTTCCTGTTCCAAACCCCAAAATCTCTATGTAATAGCTAGTAAAACAAATACTTTCCACGTGAAATACAAAAGATGAACCCTCAGGTTCTTGCTCCTCGGTTCGGAGTTTCCCATAGAAAAGATAAAAATAACTACGCTAATAATTAAAAGCATTGTGTCACAAACCTCGTAAGAGAATAAAAGAGGGAAAGCTCTGCCTTAACAGCTGAGACAAACCGTCAGGCAAGTCTTCCCAAGATGGGCATCATTTAAATAGAGCCCTGGACAACAAGTTGATCATTGATAAGTAAAGATGAGAGAAGGAAGAGAAAAGTATTACAGGACTGGGAAGAAATATCAGAAAATGAAAGAGGCAGTTGATTTTACATTATTCAAGATCTTGAATAGTAGCCAGGGCATTTGAAAGCTAAAATCAAAGTCAATGAGTAATGAAGGTTCAATGAAAACCTCTGAGAAGCCCTCAAAGGGCTGTACCCTAGGCCCGGGGTGTAGTATGGATCAGGGGAGAAGTTGAGATCAGTGGTTCTCAAAATGTGTCCCCCAGACCACCAGCAGATAGCAACAGCGTGGGAGAACATGTCAGAAATGCGCAGTCTCAGACGACACCTCAGACTTACTGAGTCTGAAACTTTGGCAGTGAGACCCAGAAATCTGTGTTGTCATGTGCTCTGGGGAAAGTTCATGCATGGTCAAGTTTGAGAATCTCTGATCTAAAGACAAGGAAATGGACTACATGATCATTTTAATCATTAGATGAGTGATAATGAAAAGTTAATCCAGGTAAAATAATTATAGTAAGAAAGTAAAGGATAGAACAGATGTGGGATAAAAGTAGCTGATTTTATCAAGAGATCAGTAATGTGAGGGCTGCAGGGTCTCTTCAAATTCTATCCCCAAATCCTCTGGACAGCTGACATTTACCCGCTATTCTTTCCCAGTTTGTAAGAGATATAACTGATGTACACTTTCTGAGGGCTGTTCTAGATGCATGGAATGAGGGACAGAGAGTTTTAAAGTAACTCCAAGTTTTAAGCCTCAGAGGTAGAAGATCACGAGTGAGCTAGAGTGTTCCATGATTTTAGGCTGAATCTTTCTTGCGATCACAACCCCCACCCCCAAATTCAAGGGGTCCATGAAAGCAGAGCTAATCAGTGACTTGGGAGGAGCTTGCTTTTTTGCACTGCAACCAGGGAGAAATTGCCACCCTAGACCAACTATCAAAGAGAAGATTTGATGTAGCAAGCAGTATTCTAATACTGCCCTTTGAGATAAATAATTTGGTTGGAGAATGCCACATCAAACTGTACCCTTAGAACAATACAGGAAGTATTTCCTGCCCAAAGCTGAGAATGTAAATTTGAAACTCAGAAAGGAATAAAATTAAGAATGAATTTGAAATTTTACAACATGGAAAGAGATGCCCAGTGCGTACATGAGAACACAGTAAAAGAAACAGAACTGATAAAATTCTGTTGCTCTGGGGGTTTAGGCTTCTGGTATAGAAAATGCTGCCTAAATCAAATGTATACTATTGCCAGTAAAATTGTACATTAATAAATTTCCAAATGCATTAGTATTTGATTGAAAACATGAAAAGAGTTCTCTTTTGGAAAAACTTAAATTCACCCGATTTTAAATGGCTAAAACAGATAAAATTATTTGCATTCTAAAAATTCAATATTGAATATCAACATTGATTTTTATTGACTAGCAGTTGCCCTTCGTGAGGTCAATTTACAAAATGTTTCTCATCGTTGGTTTTCAAAATACATTTCTTGCATTAGTTGTGGCAAGTATACTTTTAAAACTATCAGAAAACAGGTTCTACAATAGATATGAAATATTAGACTGACAGACTCTGTTGGGCAGATTAGATATTCTGTTGCATGTTGAAATAGAATTTTCTGATATAGCTGTTTCAAAAACACTCAATATATTCCAAAAGTCAATGTATGATTGAGAATTATTTCAGTCATAATTATCAGAAACTGATTCTGATTTTAAAAGTTTCACACACACACACACACACACACACACACACATGCACAATGGCTCTCTTCATCTACAAGCTCTGCATCCATTAATTCAACCAACCATAGATCAACCATCTTTGGGGGAAAAAAACGTGTCTATACTAAACATTTATAGATTTTTTTTTTCTTGTCATTATTCCCTAGACAAAATAATATAACAACCGTTTATATAACACTTGCATTTGTACCAAGTATTACACACAACCTAGAGATGATTTTAAACATACAGATATGTGTGGATTATATACAAAATACTATACCATTTTATATAAGGAACTTGAGCATCTGTGGATTTAGATGTCCACACCTTCCGGGGACATGAAGGAATGACTATATACATATACAGGTCTGTTACCAGAATGGCATGGCAACTGATTCACAGATCAAAGGAAACACTGAAGTCCTGAAGTTCTGAAGATTTGGGCTACAAGAGGATCCAACAGACAGACTGCGTGGGGAATTAGAGTCATCGGGAAGAACAGCCTCTACTGTTGTCCCTCCTGTGACAGGAACCCAGATCTCCAGTCCTGGCACAGAGAGCACCACTTCACCTGCCCAAGCTAGAGAAGGGAGGACCCCTTGGTCAATGGCCCCTCCAGGGATGTGTGCTGCCTTAAGGGGATGTCAAGGTCACGCTATGAAAAATTAAAGAAAATGGTGATAAATGTCCACTACACACCAGTAGCAAGCTTTTAAAATAGAAAGCAAAAACAGACAAGATCGGGTACCTTCAGGGTGGTATGGCCATAGACAAGAAAGCAAAAACAAACATGGAAATGGACCATTGGCTTATAACGTAAATCTAGTCGTCATTCCAGAAACTAATATTTTCATATTTATGCCCTCAAATATCTTGAGAGGCCAGTTTGCTCTCGTCAATTCAGCAATTCTCCTCATTCAATCAGGAGGGTTTTCCTTGTAATCAAAAGACCATAACAGAATCACTTTGTTTTGTTCTTACATTTCATATAAATTAAAATAAAATTAGCAGGAACAAGTATTGTTGGCATTATGCTTGAAAGAGCCAACATTATTTTAAAGTATTAATGCAACCTTAGACAATGTTATTGGAAGATCAAGCCCCAGTGACAGGAAATAAATCTGTCTTCTCTGTCCTGTTCAGACAGAGCCCTGTCTTGACTTCTGAACTTTATAATTTGTGAAGCACACTGCAAACTAAAAGCAAGCTCAGAGAACATGACAAGATAGGAAGAAAAACAGTAATGATGTTAGTGAATAATGTTAGTGAATAATGTTACAATAATGATGAAGAAAAATGGGAACATTTAATACATAGAAAAGAGGAACTTGGGAAATTAGTGACAGCGGTGCTAAAGGGCACTATGCTGTACTACAAAGAACACTGAACATGTAGAACCTAGGTCTCCTCTTTTTCTATTCAGCTATATGAAGTTGTTTGCCTTCTCTGGGTCTCAAGTCTTCCCAGCTACAAAAGGAGGTGTTGTGTTGCAGACAATAGCAGGGAATTTTAATCGAACAGACTTCTGTTCAAATCCCACCTTCACTGTGTCCTAGATATGTGGTTTTGGTCTGAGCCTCAGGAAAACTTGGATAAATGAAGATGAAATCTCCCTCCAAGATTTTCAAAAAGAGTAAATGCAATAATATAAGTAAGACACCCTGGTAGAGTATCTGACACAATAAATTTAGAGCCTCTGATTACAAACTGCCAACAAATGGAAAGTAGAGTTATTCAGTAGTACCGTTATATAATCTATTTGGAGTCCCTTTGCAAGAAAGGAAGTACAGTTTTCTGCAGTGCTGAGGAACCAGTGAGTAAAAGCCATTTAAGCATATTCTTCTTTCATTGAAAAGAGAACTTTCTAATAACTAAAACTAACAAAAGACAGGACTGCTTTGTGAAGTAGCAAAGTTCCCAATGGAAATATTCAAAAAGGACAGGGTGAGTACCAATGCAGGCTAATGGAGAGCAGCTTCCTGTATCTTTAGGAGGAGACTATAAAGTCCCTTCCTAATCCCGATGCCCATGGCTTTCTGCAGAATACAGTACCCGTAGGTTCCTAGTTTATTTACTAGTGCACCACTGCCCTCTAGTGTAAGACCTAAGAAGATAAAATCACTGATACCAAAAAACAACACTACAACAGCAGGCAAAATTATTTTTACAGCAAAAAGTTACATCACTAATAATTTAGTAGAGCCCTCTTACTGTCAGGGGAGGAAACAGAGCAACGGAAAGAACTGACTGCCTGGAAGTAAGTCACACAGAGCTACAGAGCTGGGGTGAGAATCTCAGACCCCAGAGTGCAGACCTACAGGTCGGTTCCTCCGGCTGCAACACATCCCAACACTGCAGCACCAGTGCGGATCATCCCTGCTAGCATCACTTACCTGAGCCAAGGGTTCCTTGAGTTTGACCACAGAACCAAATGCCCAAGTTTCCCTTAGCCCTGTGAGCCAGCGTACCCTCAATCACAAGTTCAAACCCTTACAACCATTAGCTGGGGAAGAAGGAAAAAACAACAACGTTAATGAGGCCTTGTTGACAAGAACAGGCCGTTATCAGCAAGCTAATGACCACTTAGGCCACAGCAGGGACACCAGCCTACAATTAGGTCTGCAGTGATGTATAAACAGAAAGGGACACTCATTATAATTAAACTTGACCTTTTAGTCCATTTGTTCAATAGGAAAGAAAATAAACCACAGCTCCCACCCAAGAAAGCCTAAAACTAATACACTGGCCCAAGGACAAAATGCTAGGCCACAGACTTATTAGTCCACATCCAAGCATTTGTCTCTGAATAAGCATGTGTGTATTCTTGCTTAAAATACTCTATATTGAAAGGAGATTTTTTTTCATCCTAGTAAATTTTAAAGTCGTAGCACATGGGATGATGCATAAACTTTCATTTTCTTTATTTTGTTTATCCCTATTTTCAATTTTTCCTCCAAACATGTTAATTGTGTAAACATAAAAAAATGTCCTAAATCATACAAAAGTCTCTTAAATATTGAAAAGTACCTATATATTAAGTATAGCAATACACAACAGCATGAACTTTTCATAATCAGAAGGCAATATACTCTATTGAAAGGCAACGTGATATAAAAAGTAAGGCTGTGTTAGGGTTTCTGGATACAGACAGACCCAAGTCTGCATGACAACTTTACTGGTTCATGCCTTCATGACGACACATAAGTATCTAAAACCTTTAAGAAAGGTAACTATGGCTAAATGACAAGGCTGTGAAGACCCTAGCAGATAAAAAAAGAAATGATCCATAAGTTACAGGTTCCTTCTTTGCTACATTACCAGCTCTGTCTCCTTATAGTGATAAGAATATGTTCAAAGCAAGAAAATGAGGGCTGGGGATTTAGCTCAGTGGTGCCACCGCCTACCTTGCAAGCGCAAGGTCCGGAGTGTGATTCCCCGTAACCAAAAAAAAAAAACGGATGTCTTAATTAGACGCACCTGTCAAAAGCTTGGGCGGCTGAGGGAAGAAGATGGAAATGGATACAAGAAAGTAAAATAGCAAGAAGAGGCAAAGAAAGAGGAGCAGGGCTCACTTTTCCCTGTCCATTTCCCCTAGATCTGGGCCTTTCCTTGCCCCTTAGAAGATTTTCCCTGCTACTGGGCTGAAGAAACTAACTCCAGCACGCTCTGGAGCCACTGTCCTCCTTTATCTTTTCAGTACATTGCCCTTCCCACACAGTTTTTCGATCCGTTCATCTTTGCTGGTCTCTCACTCATCTGTATGAAAGCATTCTTACATTTTCTCTATACTTAATATTTAACTGTACTAGGCCTTCAATTGCCATGTTCTCTTTTCTGAATAATGCAAAGGGAAAACACTGGGAAGAAAACATGATTTTTTAAAAGACATTTCCTGTGCTCAAAGGGTTCATAATTTGGTTGTGGAGGGAAGACTTCTGCTTTACTAAAAACAATGGTGATCAATAAAAGGCAGTATATAATTACATTCTAAACTGCAATGTCAGTCTAAGTTTCTACAGACTGGGGGACAAGTTTCCCAAGAGGTATGGTCAACGGACAGCCACACTAGTTGAAATTGGCTTTGTCCCCCTGAGCTCATACAGAAGGACAACTTGTAGCTAAGCCTTGAAAATCGTCGCTGTAAGATCATCAGTTCTCCTGCTTACTTGACAATGAACCATTCCAGGGGTTTGAAAGTTTGTATTGCTTAACATTTTAACAATTGAAATAAGACTGCGTCTTTTAATAAACAATATCTCAGCATGTGTTAGTCATTTATTGGCAGTGCTTTTAATTTCTTACTGGCATATAAAATAATGGTACAGCTTAAAACTGATGGTTTCTTAGGGTCCATAAAATACACTATATATTGCACATATAGCATATTCCGGGTTCTAGACTGTGTAAATGCATGAAGAAGAAATGTTAAGATTCTGTCTTATGGAGCTTGCATTCCAGTAATCTTATAAATTAATAGATACCTGGCAACTGAAACAAGGTGCTATGATAGCAAATATGAGGAAATCAGACATAAGTCTCAATCCCAATCTACTATGCAAGAAAATAAAAAGTATTTGGAAGCACTTTTTTTAAAAAAATCAGATCTCACATAAGGAAAAATTTCAATGTGGAAGGAATTTACATACATTATAAGTGTTCTTGTACACTACTAGAATATGGATTCCTTGAAAACACCTTTGTTTATTTATAGTGGTACATGTTTGCAGTACACAATGTTTACATTTTTCATGTGGAGTTGGTCCACATACATAACACATCTTAATTGTCGTCCCCTTTCCCTGTCCTCCCTCCCCCTCCTCCATCTCTTGATTCCCTTTACATTTGAGAAAGGTCTACACACAAGCTTAAACATCATACAGTTTCTCTCACATGAGAAATCCAAATTATAAATAAAGAAACCACTTTTTTACTAGAACAATGTCTACAACCTTACCAAAAAAAAAATCTGAAAAATATACAACGGACTGGACTTTTGATAAGGGTCAGAATATTCTCTCAGAACAGAGCCAGGATGGCAACAGTTTCAGCTTTGCCCATTATATAGTCTCTGACACAGCTACTCAATTCTGCCATGGAAGCGTGAATGCAGCATGGACCATACAGAGATGTGTGTGGCTGTGCTACAAGAACACAAAAATATTTATTCACAAAAATAGGTCACAGGTTCGCTTGGCTCTGTGCAGTTGTTTACCAACCTCTGAACTAGAGTGCTGTTCCTGAAGCTCCTATTGCTCCTGCAACCCTGGAATTGAGATCGGAACCAGGAGATCTATCTAACCACAGCCATGTACAACATCTACATGATCCCCACATTTTTAAGAAGATATATTTGTTACTTTTCTCATTGCTGACACAAAATACCCAACACTCAAAGTTCGCAGAACAAAGATTCATTTAAGTCACAGTTTGGAGAGGTTTCAGTCCATAATCAGCTGGCTCCAAGACAGGGTTGCATGCTAGACAGGAGACAGGCATCACAGAAGAGAAACAGTTCATGGCAAATAGAAAATAGCAAAGTAACAAGGGACAACTACAGCTCTTTCTATCCCTTACATCTTATCCAGGCTACTAAGGGTGGGTAGCACTCACATCCTTACTCCTAGGGCCCTTGAGCCTAGCATTGCACCATGAATTCTTTCCACCATCACACACTCTAAATCCAGCCACCTCTGAAAAAGACCCATCTATGACTGCACAAGGCTTTGGGAGAACATCTAGACACAAACCAGAACAGAAGGCTACAAAAACAAACCAAATACAGAGAGCAGCAATTATGTCTGGTGTGTAGTAAGTGGAAATGGATCTATTGATCAATGTTTGCCCAATGACCCTGAATCTCAACTTATCCCAACATGATATGCCTTTCAGAGAGACTTGGGGAATCTGGCACTAAAATGAACGGGGCTTTTGCAACCACAGGTTGGAGGTGAACAAATGCTAAGTGAGGTCTTCATGCTCAGCCCTAGCTCATTCCACTGAGGTCGATTACACAACTGGTTACAAGTGTGTGTTTGCACCTGTTCAAGACTTCAGATGTGCTGAACCCATATTAATTAAACAATTTCTTGAAGGCAGGTTAAAAAATAAATTAGACCCTGCCATCCTGTGCCTGTTCCACCTTTCCCTTGGTAGCCCCTCATCTGTACCAGATAAGCTACAGAGGAATGGAGCAGTGTTTCTTTGTAATTAGGGAGGGATTCATTATGCCCCACCAATTAGCACTGCCACCACTTAATGAAAACAGTCGTTAGTATGTAGTACCTATTAGTGACTAATTAATAAGAGCTGATTAGCTACGCTTCCTCCCAAGGTAGAACAGATGATCGCCTCTTTCCACAAGGACCACTGAGTGAAAAAGGCATATCAACAGTATGAAGTGGGAGTCACGATAGTGACCCTCAGATAGGTGGCACTCATCTTTCTGGATGGTTACACTGTCAGGTGACTCAAGTTGTCAGGGACGTCTGCCTTGCTACCTCCGAATCATTGAAAAAGGGAGAAAATTGGTACCCTGGCAGATGAATGTGGATGCTTCACTCCGAGGGTATTAGAATTGAACCCTGTCCACATAGGATGCACAACATACTGTGGAATGTAGAATTTAAGTACTTACCTATTTCGATATCCATTTGATATTAGTTTTGTGAGACATCATTGTTAATCACCACTGCTTCCGTAAAAGTCAAGTGCAACAGTTGCTTGGGATTCTAAGGCACTTGCCGAAGTTGGTACTTCACCACATCAAGCACAGAAAGATTTGTTGATTGGGATCTGCATGTCATGACTAGTTGGGATGAATTAGATTACTGGCACCCCATTTGCTGCTGAAGATCTCAACACTTCCAGGAGTCATAGCTAAACTAATCCCAACATCCAGTCCTTCAGCCTGACTCCTAGGACCACGCCCATTACCAAGTCTGGATCGGCATGAACCCCAGTCAGGAAATAGAACCCGCAGCAACAATTTAAACTGAGAAAATTTAGTATTAAAGCATACACAAATCAATAAATGAAATATGTCACATAAACAGAAGCAAGGACAGAAGTCAACTGATCATCTCAAAAGATGTAGAGAAAGCCTTTGATAAAATTCAACAGCCATTCATGATGGGAAAATAAAAAAAAAACCTGAAGAAAATAAATATAGAAGTACCTTATCTCTATCTGGTAAAAGCTACTTAGGACAAACCTATTAACAATATCGTATTAAATAGGGAAAAACTGAAAGTTTTCTCTCTAAAATCAGGAACAAGAAGACAAGGATGCCCAATATTATCATCCCGTTCAACATTACCCAGAGGAATCAGGCAAAAGATTGGGATATGTATAGGAAAGGATAAAATCAGTCTCGTGTGCAGATTACATTATCCTCTACTTACAAGACACTCAAAACTCCACCAAAAGATTTCTAGAGTTGATATCCAAATTCAGCAGTGTAGCAGGATACAAAATAAACACACAAAAATCAATAGTGTTCCTGTACACTAATAGTGAACTCACAGAGAAAGAAATTAGGAAAATAACACTGTTCACAATAGCATCAAGAAAAGTTAAATACTTAGGACCAAACCAAGGAAGTGAAAGATTCCTACAATAAAATTACATCACTAAGGGTCCGGGAATTTAGCTCAGTGGTTCCACTGCCTGCCTTGCAAGCAAAAGGTCCTGAGTTTGATCCCTGGTACCAAAAAAAAAAAAAAAAAAAAAAAAAAAAAAAAAAATTGCATCACAAAAAGTAGATCAAGGAGGACACCAGAAAACAGATAGGTATCTCCTATTCTGGATAAGTAGACACAATATAATGAAAACTGCTATACTTCCAAAACTGATCTACAGATTTAATGCAATCTCAATCAAACTCCAACTTCACTTCTCTCACATAATAGAGAAAATAATCCTAAAATTCAAGTGGAACCAGCAGAGATTCAAAATAGCAAAAACACAAGGACCCGAGTTCAATCCCTGGTACCAAAAAAAAAAAGAAAAAAAAATACATACACTGGAGGGAAGATGGCCTTTTTAAAAAGTGGTGCTGGAAAAACTGTACATCCACATGCAGGATATTGAGTCTCACCCACATATCTCATCATGGATCAAAGATTTAAATGTTAAACCAGAAATATTTAATCACCTAGAGGATAAAATAGGTAAAACTCTTGAAGACATAGACATAGGCAAGGACTTTCTGAATGGAACTCCAATAGCACAAGAAATATTACAGAGAACCAACAAATGGGATCACATCAAATTAAAAGACTTCTGCACAGGGGCTGGGGATTTAGCTCAGTGGCACCGCTGTCTGCCTCGCAAATGCAAGATTCTGAGTTCAATCCCCAGTATCCCCCCAAAAAAAAGGCTTCTGCATGGCAGAGGAAACAACCAACAGACTGAAGAGAAAGCCTATGTAACGGGGAAAAACTTTGCCAAGTATTCCATGGACAGAGGACTAACATCTAGAATACATAAAGAACTCAAAAATTAGATATCCCAAATAAAAACTCAATCAAAAATTGGGCAACCAAAATGAAGAGACTTCTCAGAAGTACAAATGACTAACAAATACATGAAAAAATGTTCAACATCTCTGGCCATTAGAGAAATGCAAATTAAAATTACACTAAGCTACCATTTCACTCCAGAAAGAGTGGGTATCGTAAGAAAATCAAATAGTAACAAACGCTGACGAGGATGTGGAGAAAAAGGAACCATTCTAAACTTTCGGTGGGAATGTAAACTAATACCTCTATGGAAATCAGTGTGGCGATTCCTCAAAAACCTAAAAATACAAAATCCATTTGACCCAGCTATCCTCCTTTTAGGTATCCTTCCAAGATAGTTAAAGTCATCACACTAAAAGGATACAGGTACATCCATGTTTAGAGCAGCACGGTTTATAATAGCTAGATCTGGGAAACAGCATGTATGTCTGTTAAGAGATGAAAGGATAATTGTATTAGTGCTTATTTGGTTTTTCGTGTTATTTAATATTTGTTTAATTGGGGGCATTTATATATAAGGGAAAAGAAAAAATATGAAAAAATGTAAAAATGGAAATAAAGAGTTTGTAAATGGGGAGGAAGGAGGGGGTAAAGGGAGGGCAAGGACAAGGGGAAAAAATGAGAACCAAGACCTGTCATGTAAAGGTACAAGATCCCATTAATGAATGTAACTGTACTGTAGACCTAGATTGTACCAATAAACTCAATAAAAAAAGATGAACAGAAAGAAAATATGGCATTTATACACAGTGGAGTACTACTCTGACATAAAGATAAAGTGGAGGCATTCATAGGCAAATGTATGCAACTTGAGAATGTAATGTTAAGTGAAATGTCATACACATGAGATCAAATATCACGTGATTTCTCTTATATGTGAAAAATATAAAGACAGAGCACAATAACAGAAAATAGGGTGTAGGAAAAAGTCTGAATGATTTCCCAAACTATCTGTTCCATAGTTTCAAAAATATTTTAATATTTGTTTCATTTATACTATTAGTTTCTCTGAGCTCATTGGAAAAGAAAGTGTGTGCTATTATCTATTTGTTTCTTCTTTGTAAGAGAGTCTTTTGTCTCTGGCTTGTATTCTGGGTAACACTCTGGCCATTCTTTTACAATTATGATACATGATATATTAACTATTGTTACTCTCTATTTTGTTAAAAAGTTTTCTTTCATCTTTTCATAACATAGGAAGTAAGAAGAGTGTCTTTGTTTTAATATCTACTTATATAAAAAATTAAAATAAAAGTAGATAAATTTACATCAAATAAATTAAAATTTTGCAAGCCAATAGTACAGCAGTATGGCTTCTGGCAATGGTTCCAAATTTTTTAAATGTGAGAAGCTCTTCAACATCAAAATACACTTTTTCAGACACATATTAGTTCTACTCTGAGTTTTCATTTATTAAGAAATTTTGACATACACCAAGCATGGTGGCACACACCTGTAATCCCAGCACTCGGGAGGCTGAGGTAGGAGGATCGCTGTGAGTTCGAGACCAGTCTGGGCTACATAGTGAGTTCCAGATCAGTCTCAAGTACATAATGAGACCCTGTCTCAAAAAAAAAAAACAAAAACAAAAATAAAGAAATTGTGACATAGTTTGAAGACTATGAGCTAGATACATACAGGATGCTTAATAAATATTATGAAACAAATGAAGCTAACAGCATGCACATTCAATGACTTACTGTACAGATAGATTGTGCTCGTGAGGTTGGCTCCTAATGTGCCGATTGGGCTGTTTTCCAGGAAATAGGAATTGAGGGCTCCCTTCACCTATTATTCTCTGTGTTCGAGAAAATCTGAAGATATTAATCAAAAATAATCTTAGCCTTTCCTGGACTTCCCCACTTCCAGATGGAAACTGGGGAGCTTTCTACGGGCGCTTGTCTGATCAGGGGTCTCGCCCTTCACGAGCCATCCCAGCTGCGTGCTGTTTAGCTAACTGCTAACCCTGTGCATCTGCACTTAGTCAGCAACGAGGGTCACGTGTTTTCCAGCTAGTGTGGAAAGGGCGGTCTTGGATTCATGGATGCTCAATTCTATGGAAGCCTACTGGTTAAGAAATTTATTTGCAAAGAACAGTCAAGCGACCTCCTCTTTCCTCTACATACAATATACATGTCCAGGCCAATCTATTCGTGTACTGCTTACTTCATCCAGACGGCATTGGTTCCCCATCCTGTAGAACTACTTGCACCACACTGCATTTTTTGTTTTGTTTTTATTTTTGCAGTTCTGGGGACTGAACTCAGGGCCTTCACGCTGGAGCTACATCCCAGCTGCTATGTTTTTATTTTAAGACAGAGTTCTGCTAAGTAGTTAATTTTTCCAGGCTGAGCTGAAACTTGAGAACCTCCTGCCTTGGGCTCCCAGGGCGTCACCACACCCTCCTCACTGCCCTGCATCTCCTCCACTGGCCCATGTTAAGGAATACAGAAAGTGGCACCGTAACTTTGAGGGTATTGCAGACAACATTTTTCACTGCAGTACACAGTGTTCTGTCTACCAAAGCCAAGGGAGCAGTTTATCTTAATACCAAGAGAAGTTTTCCTTCTAAATACAGTAAAATCTTGCTTTGCAAGCATAATTCATACCAGGCTCATACTTGTAATTCAAAGCTGATTTCCCCATAAGAAATAATGGAAACTCCAAAGATTCATTTCATAACCAAAAATATTCATATAAAATTATTGTAATACTATATTATACAAAATATAAGGTAAAATAAACAAATTAATCTGTGCCTACCATTGAAAACCTTCATGACTGCTGTGAAAGACACGAGAACGAGGAGAGTTACTGCATGGACAACTTGCACTATCACCAGCAGAATCATTGCTATCTATTGCCTCACTAAAAACTTTTTTCCTGCAGCTTTAATAAGAAAGTAACAGGTATCACATGATACTTGCTTTTACCTCCTTTGGAAGATTTTCCAGAAATGTAGCACTGTATTGTTGTTAAACAGATTCACCCTTTGCACTGCTTTTCCCAAAAATTTTGCACTATTTTCCACATCTCCCTAATCTCATTTGAAGTGTAGGATTCCTCCACCTTTTTCTCCTCCTCCTCTGCAGATGAGATCGCCGCCGAGAGAGAGAGAGAGAGAGAGAGAGAGAGAGAGAGAGACCATTGGCTCAATTGTGATCACATGATATTTGACATCACATACTACTCATATTGAAAGATATTTCTTGTTTATTAAGTTAGAGTTTATTAGAGACATTTATTCATCTTACACCTACAGAATAAGTTACTCACAACCCAAGGTTTTACTGTAATTGATTCATTTTCTTTACATTCACTGATAAAATTGCTGCAAGGGAAGATATTTTCATACTGATTTAAGAAATCTCTTACAATTTTGTAAAGCTGATGCATCTCCCATAACTTCAGATAAACAATCATACACATTGTGTGTACTCAACACTCCCTTGTTTCTTTTTCTTTTATTTTTCTTCTGTAATCTTTTCCGTTAGCTTCCATTTCTAACAACAGGTGCTACAAATAACAGGACCATTACTCACACCTGCAACTGAGGACAAATCCCTAAACAGACCACATTAAAAGCTCAGAGGCTCAGTAGTCAGCCAGCCACTTTGATAAAATGTTCTGAGATAGATATGTCAGCAGAAGCAGTGTTATCACCTCTGCCCAGCACTTAGTGTCTCTCCTACTCCAGCTCCTTCCTCTCCCAGGAAGACTGAAAAGGACCTTTTTTAAGAACTCAGTGTTTGTTTTCAAACAATAATGCATTATTCCTTCCGTAAGATGAATATGTGGCCATTCACTCCAAAGCCAAGAGAAGAATCTGAGGTTCCAGGAAGAGTCTAGACCGGAGGGTTCACAGCAGAGCAGCGAGTACCAAGAAGGAGAGACAGGTACTTGAGAACAAAGACATCCTCTTTCTGGGAGTTTCCCAAAGAACGAAGAGTCAAGACTGCTGGGGGACAGATGGGGCAGAGTTTTAGAGCAGCATGGCAAAGAGGAGCTCTTGAATAGAATGTATACTGTAGAAAGGCACAGGAGTGAGTCTTAGGACATGCAGAAGTGGTTGTTTTAGTAACAAATAGCTAAAGATTTGTGGAACCTGACTGAGATGTAGTGACTGGGAGCCTGCAGCCAGCAGGAAAAGGTTTTTGTGTAGCAAATCTGCAAGCATGAAAACATTGCACACATGATTCCAATCCCAATAATTAGCTCATATTTCTTTCTTTACTTGTGTGGAATCCGTTACATTTTTGTAAGACACTTCTTAATAACAAGGAATATACATCAGAAGCATTTTTCTTGAACTTAACTTGCTGTACACTAACTTGAGAAGGGAAAAAACATGGCACAGATGCGAGGACCATGATCTGGAAAATTCATAGCAATCCTTGTTTCATGGTTTCTCCATTCCAGGCTCTTGGTGGCATTTTCTACTTTTTACCAATTCCAAGCATGGCTTCAGGAGCTAGGATGGGCTCAAACCAGATTCCAGAAAGTGTAGTGCTCTAAAATTATCAATAGCCTTTCCCTCGGCTATTTTCTTTCTAGAATTGAGCCATGAGTGATAATCAAATATGTGACCCAGAGATTTTTCAGTACCAAGTCCAAGTCTCCTTATCTCTTTGATCTTTCTCCTTCCTCTCCCTTAGGATAGCCCAGGTTTTTTGCTGCCCTCCACAAAGGCTCCCGGCTCTGCTCTGAGAGGGCAGCAAATACTTGAGATACTATTGATTTCTTTAAGAATAATTTTGGCCCATCAGAATTTTCACAGTAAAATATCCTCAAGAAAAGATGGGAGCTTCATTTTTGTTAATATCAATAATAATATGATTCTTCTATGTTTAGCAAAAATCTAAGAAATTTGTATTCAATCCTTATAACCTTATAATTCATATTTTATATATAACTAAACAACCCAGCTATATAAAGATGAAACCATGCTCCAGGATTCCATCTTTTAATCATGACATCATTCTTTGCTACTCAGTAAATTTTCTTGTTATAAGTTTGATGCTTTTATGTTTTCAAAGTTGTCACTGTTCTCCAGTTTACTAAAAGATCTCTTCCCACAAAGGTTGGGGAAAGAAGAATGAATGGAAGGGGGGGAAATTCCAAGCCATATCACCCCAGAATATTAATCCCAGCACCCAAGTTCATACATGTATTTCATTTATATTTCATATGCAGCTTATACCTGAAGTCTGGTGGTGATTTTATACAACAGTTCTAGTGTGTCTGTATTTTGACTGAAACTCATCTCATGAGGTAAGGTGTGAAATTTTCCACTTCTAGTGTCATGTTGGCACTCCAAAATGTTTCAAATTTTGAGTAATCTCAGATTTTGGGTTTTCAGATTAGGGATGCCTAACCTGTATATTTATCACATGCATATCTATGGGATGTGTATGTTTCAAACTATTTTAAGTGGCTATCTCTGCTGAGAAACTTGTGATTTTTGTTTTGTGCTTTTCTGGATTATTGAAATTCTTACAACAAGTGGTACATTTATACTCAAAGGAAAAACTTCATCTGAAAAATATTTTGAAGTGACATCAATAAACCATACAATTCCATGAGTCAGACTGAGCTCCAGTAGCTACTAAAAGTGTTTGATTACTCTCATAGTACAGTAACTAAGTGAACATACACTACCAAATAATAAGATATATTTTAATATCACAATGACATAACACAGCACATGCAAAAATTGATAGTGAAAACAAAGAGACTAGAAATAAAGCCTAATATGCACCTATCCAGAAAGAACAAATTTAGTAAATGATAAATGTAGCTTTCCTAGAAGGAGGCATTATTTAATAAGTGATACTAAAATAAGACATTAACTATTTTAGGGGAAAGCTAAATCACTGCATTTTAATACATAATGTTATGGATAGATGAATTAGTAATTTTTAAATTACTCAAAATAAGAAATACAAATTAATTTGTAGTATAGGATTTAGAATACCTTTCTAATCAAAATGCTAAGGGAATAAAGGAGAGAAACTAATTTTCCTACATTTCTGTATATCACTGACTCATATTAAAAACTACCATGAATAAAACTTAAGGGTAAAAAATGACCTAAGGCAAAAATCTTCAAGATGAACCCAAGTGGCAGTCATTGTATTATGCCCAAGTAATTCAATAAATATTGTATTCTACAAAAAAGAGTTAATATTCTTAATATAATGCTATCTTTTAAGTCAACAAGAGAAGATTGTCATTCTGATATTTTTTAAATATCGGAAAGACATAACCATGTTCTCTACTCCATCAGACAAGGAACTGTTCACCTCTTCTTTGCTGCTAATCCACAGTGCTCCACACATTAATGGCTAATCGATGAATATTGATTGACCAAAAGAGTGACAACTTACAGAAGAGGAGATAGAAGCAGCCATTTAAATGTTCATATTTAAGAACACAAAACCTCTGGTAATCAAAGACTGCAAGATGAAATGGAGATAAATTATATTTTTTAACTTAGCAAAAAATGCATTTTAAATTATATTTACTGCTGTCAAGGGCTCACTTCGGCGGCACATATACTATTTACTAAGAGTCTAAATTGGTTCATATTGCCTTTCGGGTAGAACTACCATCCTCCAGAAATTCACCAAAATGATGACCACAAGGCAAAAGAGGAGAGGCACCCAACATAGGCCTTTTGTACAACATGCAGTTGTTCTTCCGGCCACATACATGCAAATCTACAAGAAAGACAGTATCTGAGCCACCAAGGGAAGTAATGTTCAAGAAAAGAACACCCCACAAATGCCAGCACAGCAGAACTGGAAGCCTACAGCCCTCCCCAGCATGCCATTGGCTTGCTGTAAACAAACAAGTTTAGGGCAAGATTCTCGCCAAGAGAATTAATGTCAGTATTGAGCACATTAAGCACTTAAGAGCTGACATGGCTGAAACACAAGAAGGAAATGATCAGGAAAAGAAAGAAGTCAAATGGAAAGAAGCACATGGGTTTCTCTAAGTGCCAGCCTGCACCTCCCAAAGAAGTGCACCCTGGGAGTCAGTGGGGAGGAGCTTGCCCTGCTGAGACCTGTTCCCTATGAAGTTATGTAACAGGTGCAAAAAGAAATAAATAAAAGGCCTCTGAACTGTGAAGAAGTTCAGATTTTCCAGAAAGTAATATGTCAGTACACACAAAAAGCCGAAAATTGTTTTGACCTTTCATCAGTATTTTCATTTGCAGGAATTTATTCTAAAAAAAGAATCCAAATAAATACACACAGAAAATAAACCAATCTCTGCAAGAGTGATATAAATTGGAGATGACTTGATTGTTAAATATAGGGACTTGTTTAAATATGTACATATAATGTTATTAAGGAAATAATTGTAATGGATAATTTAGGTGTATGGAAAATTGTGTTTTATAAAGCAAATCTAAAAGGACCAATATATATACATATACCTTTAGTTATGCTGTCCTGGCTCCCTTGATGCTCTCAGCCAATTCAAAAATCCCCCTTCCATGGTCATTTTGACTTTGGGGGAGAGCCAGAAGTCACACAGAACCAGATCTGGAATACGGTGGATGAGGACACACCATGATGTTTTTACCAGCCTTCCTTTCCATTGGATGGCATTCGACAATAGCATTCACTGTATTTTTTATCACACCCTGTAAACACACAAAAGAAAACCTCTAGAATTGCCTTACAAAGTGATACGTCACAGAAGAAGTACAAACAGTCAATAAATTCATGAAGAAATGAAATTAAAGCAATACTGAGATTCCATCTTATGCTAGAAAGAATGGCCATCATCAAAAAATCAAATAATAACAAATGCTGGCAAGGCTGCATGGGTGAGGGGAAGGAACCCTTCTTCTTTTGGTGGTTTGGTTTTCGTTTTCGGTTTCGAGACAGGGTCTTACTATGTAGTTTAGGCTGGACTTGAACTTTCCATATACCCAAGGCTATCCTTGAACTCACTGCAACCCTCCTGCCTCAGCCACCTGAGTGTTTGGATTACAAGTGTGCGCCATCGCCCCCCAACTCCCTTCTACGTTGTTGGTGGGAATGCAAATAAGTACAATCAGTATGGAGATACCTCAATCAACTAAAACTAAAGACTCCACTTGATCCAGCTGCTCCCTTCTAGGTATTTTCTTGAAAGAGTTAACAACATATTACAGTGATACACATATAGCCATGTTTATAGCAGCACAATTCATAATAGCTAAACCCTGGAAACAGTGTATATGTCCATCAGTCAACGAATAGATGAAAAAAATGTGGTACCTCACACAACTGAGTACTAAACTACCATAAAGAAGGATAAACTTGAATTACTTGTGAGGAAATGGGTGCACCTTGAGACCATAATGTTAAGTGAAATAAATCAGACACACAAGCTTACACATCACACTGTTTCTCTTCTATGAGAACCCATATTATCAATAAAGAGCAGAATAAAAGACAGATAATAGAAGGTAGGGAAATCTTTCTCAAATGGGGAGATCAAGAGACAGAGGGAGGAAAAGGGGATGAAAAAAGGAATTAAAATGCATTGTGTATATGTACCAACTCCACACAAGGAAAGGAAGCATCATGTAGTGCAAATGTGTACTAATAATAAAGTAGAAAGAAACAAAGAAAGTGGTTAGAATGACGGGATAGATGCATTTCGAGCAAAGAAGAAATTATTTTGAGGGGGATTCATGGCAATGTCTTTTACTGTAATTTTTAAAATTTAAACATGAATTATATATTTTAATCACCCCTTTATATGGATTTCCATTTTCTTTAAAATGTATAACTATCCCCAGGTTAAAAAATAATGGGCATTGCAGGGGTAAGGGGAAAAAATGAGAACCAAGACTTGTCATGTAGAGGTACAAGATCCCAACAATGAATGTAACTGTACTGTATCCCTAAAATGTACCAATAAACTCAATTAAAGCTGAAAAAAATAAAAATAAATAAAAATAGAAAAAATAATGGGCATTTATTTAGATTAACTTAGATGAATATTTTTTTAATTGGCAACTAAAAGATCTCACAGAACAAAGTATTTTTAAGACCCTTCCTGTATAAGGTTTACAAGCTCTTTTATGTAGTTTGCAAAGATATCATTTAAATGCATTCCACTGATTACAAAAAGCTCAAGAGGGTGACGGGTGCTCTAAACGCAGCTCTTGCCCTACCTTTCTCAGGCAGCCCTAACAGCACGGAGCCAGCATGCCATCCTGTAAGCAGGACCCCCACCCAGGTTCACGCCGTCCCCCACTGGCACACCCACTTGTTAGCTACATCACTGACTCCTGAAAATGCTCTCGCTTAGCCTAGAATATTTTACTATTAATATGAACATTCTTTTCACCAATCTTCCACCCAGCTCTTTTCCAAAAGAAATATAAACTAAAAAGTAAATGTGTAGAGGAAATACTGCTGAAAAAGTATTTTGCTTTCCAATGTTTTCAGATTTAAAGAAAAAAGAAATGAGAAATTTTACCTACAGAAAAGGAAAAATACTAAATTTATCCTGGAGTCCTATTTTCCTAATTGTTCATAATTTTCATTCATTTCTCTGTAGAGGGGAGTTCCACTTGGGAAATGTTGTAAGGCTCTGTGCACATTTAGTCCTTAATGGAAATACATGTCCACAAGTTATTTTTCAGGATTGCATTTTATCAAAACCTTTGAGGCCTGTGAATTTTTTTTTTCCCGGTACCGGGGATCAAACTACAGACTTTGCGCTTGTGAGGCAGGCAGTGGAACCACTTAGCCTAATCCTGAGCCGAGGCCTGTGAATTTAAGAAGAAATCCGGATACCTGGTATTCTGTCTCAATAGAACAAAAAGGGCTGGGGATTGTAGTGACACAGAGCTTGCCTCAAATGCTCAAGGGCCTGGAGTCAGTCCCCAGCAATGAAAGAAAAAGAAAGAGAGAGAGAGAGAGAGAGAGGGAGGGAGGAAAGGGAAGGAAGGGCTCAGAAGTTCTCACAACTTGTTTTTCACAGTCTATCATCATCATTTACCACCAGTCTTTTCTATGACTCTATATATAGTCAAAGGACATTGCTCTGAGAATAACTGGGGAGCAGATCCTGTCCTTCTAACTGCTGGATTTCCCTCTCAGACTCTGGTATCCATATAAAGTTGAAGGCCTGCCCAAAAGGAAATATCTAGCATTGAAAAAGGTGATCCCAAGAAAGACAATCTCATTCCATAACTGCCATCTAAAATACCATTAACCCAGAGCTATCCCATGAGTCCTTCCTCCCACTGAGAACTGTAACCCTCTTCACAAGAGAAAATACACATATCCAGGGTGGGATAAAGAGCTACACAATTTGCTGTAGTCGCCCAGTATTGGATAAGGGACTTGGGGAAACTTTTGCAAGTGATAGTGACAGTCGTTAACTTGATGTTGGCCCTGGTTTCATGGAGACTAGATATAGATGTCAATAGATATCAAGCTCATCAAATTATGTATCTAAATTATGTGTAGGTTTTTTGGGAGGCACTGGGGATTGAAATATGTATGTAGTTCACTTATAACTCAAGGAACTTGCAAACACTACTGGAGATTAAATATCTGTGAGGACAATGAATAGGGAAGTGTTCCTGTCCTCAAGTGAGACTACAGGTAATGACTTTATTTTTTTTCAGTGTGATAGATGTAATAATGGTGCTATGCATTAAATAAAATGCCCATTGGTCCCAACAGTTGATGGAGGCATTGAGGCTTGAACTGAGCTACAGCAATTCCATGACTGTCATAACTTGATGTTATTTAGGTTGCAATTTTTATTCCTTCTTTTCTCCAAATTTTCTATAATGATCACCCAATCCTCTCATAATAAAAGCCCTATTTTGGAAATAAATGTGTGATTAACAAGGACTAGTTTGAAAGATCTTATAAATGCTGTAAACATTGGAAGTAACACACGCGTGACAATAAGCAGCCATTTGCAGCCCGCCTGCCAAAAAAGTTTTTTTTCAGGGTGCAACAGGGAGGGCCAATAAGCTGCTAGACTCTTTGTCATTCACTTACTATTTTGATGTGATCGAGGGAAAGAAAGGACAGTCCAATCTGGACAGCAGCCACAGGCAGGCTCTGACACCAGTCTCAGTGCTGTGCTGCTCCACGGCTCTGGAATGCATGACAAAACCTTTTACCTGTTGGAATAATATCACCTGTAGAAGACATTGCTTTTTGTACAAACTTAATAACTCTGGATCATTGAAGTGAGCTCTCTTACCAAGAAATGGCACAGACCCATCAAGGGAGTATCGACAGCTCTTAGACACTTCCTGATTCTGCACACTCAGACACACAGCTGCAGACGCTGTGATGTGAAGAGCCGTCCCTCGGGTCTGGGAAGTGCTTTCATTCCCTCTGTGTATTCCATACCCCATCGCTGTCCTGATGTACGCAGAAGAAATAGGGCAATTCCACTGGCCTCAAGGGAACTAAAATTGAAATTCTGAAAACATTAATTCCTTTTTCTTTTTTAAAGAAACACCCATGTTGAAAGCGAACCTCACCTCTCAACAAATCATTTCACAACCCTGTGCTTGTCTTACCAGTTCTAAAACAAGAAAGTGAAAAAACTGCACAACTCAAAGTCCTAGAGATTAGGGAATCATATCCTTCCCTCCCTCCCTTCCATGTCCCACAATTCTAACCTACAAAACTATTTATGAAGTTCACTAGCCCACATGGCAATCAGAGCACAAGCTTCATTAGTGGCTGGTATTTAATCTTCTTTAAAATATAAAAACATAGTTCTAAAACCAAGGTTCGATGTTCTTCCTTCTCCTTGAAATGTGGGCGGCCAACCTGCAGTCAAGGTCACCCATCAGGCACTGGTGAAGAAGCTGGTCTCAGTGGGAGATGTTCTGTTCGATCTGCTTACCTCAAGTGTGAAGGCAGTGCAAATCATACAGATTTGTAAAGCATGAGATAAAAAGAACTAGTTGAACTACAAACATTATAACTACTCATTGGATTATGCCAGTCAATGTACACTCACCAATTAGCTCTTTATCTTCCCCTGAGGAAGGTGAATTAAAGGTAGTCTGACACAAAATGTTGACTCCAGAACTAAAGTCACGTCATGAATGGCTGGGCTGAAGGCCTTGTAAGATTGAGTGTCCTCACACCTGTAAATACTGAACAGTTTCTCTGATGTGAAAAACTAAAAGTATAAATAAGGTTCAAAATGTACAAGTGATAATATGAAATAAGAAGAAAAAGGCTAAAGGTGTAGGGGAAGTGGGAAGGGTAGAGGAAAGGAAATACAGGACAAGAAAAAAATATGAGAAAAGGAAAATATGGAAACAAAGTCTTTGGAAGGGAGGAGGGAGGGCAGGGGTAAGGGGAAAAAATGAGAACCAAGACCTGTCATGTAAAGGTACAAGATCCCAATGATGAATATGATTGTACTGTGTACCCAAAATGTACCAATAAACTCAATGAAAAAAAAAGATTGAGTGTCCTGACAAGTAAAGACCACAGTCTACTGCTGAGCTCATAGAATACATTTTCAGCAAGTGTTAGTAGACAACATCAAGCTGAGAATGTGGTTGAGGAGGGGAAATTCTGAAGTCTCCTCAGTTTCTGATGGGAAGTGGGCTCAGGCCGGTGGCCGCTGAGGCTGCCTGTCCTGGGAGAGAGCTTGCCTGGATACGGGAAGGCCTATCTCTGACTAATTGTGTTACATCCCTGCAAAAACTAATATTAGTTAGTCGAATCGACTGGCTTCATTCATCATTTGACTCTTAGTGCACTTATTTCCAATGCCATCGATGCCATCTTGCTTTACTGACCACAGACATTACAATAATAGATGGGCAATCATGTGACAATTGTGACATGACCATCCTCATGCTTGTCCAAACAGGTGTCTGTGAAGCCTGAAAACATGGAGCACATAGATTTAATCCTTTTTTAAAAATTATCTCCATACAACAGATGAAGAAATCAATGCAGAAAGTAGTTATGTAACTGTCAAATGTCACAGCTAATGTGTGTAGAGCAAAGGATTAAGCCCAAGAATCCAGTTCCAGAGCATATGCTCGTAATCATCACACTACTACACTGCAAAGCTGCCTATACACTTCCATGGAAAATACTCATTTAATCAAAACAAAGAGTGAGCTCTGCACTGGTGGGGAAAGTAAAATTGATCTCCACTCAGATCACCACCTAAAGCCACAGACTTGGAATTACTGAGGTTGAATCATTATTCTGTCCAATCTGAGGCCCAGGGCATAAACTCCTTTTATAAAACCTCCAACAGATTACTCCTATAGATTGCAGACCTAATGCAGCCATAAATACCACAACCATAAGAAACAACAGTATTTGATGTGTACTCTGTATGTAATTATCCTGAGAGCTTTGTGTAAGGTAATCCCCATCAAGTAAGAAACACACAATTCCTATTTTATAGATTTAAAAATCAAGGTTGAAAAAGTAAGTGATTTCTCTAGGGTCACACACCTTGTAACTAGCAGACACTATATTACTTTTTGGAACAGGGTCTAAGAATCAAGGTCTCGGTGCAAGCTCTTACCAAGGAGGAAAGGGGAGGTGCAATGCAAAGCACAGCCATTTTCTGGGACACCTGGAAGCTCAAGATCAAGGGCAACAGCCCTCTGCAGAGGGATATGCTGACCCAGGCCTCACAGGAAGCTCTGGAGCTAAGACAGCACCACAGGGCACAATAGGACAGACCTTCAGACCTCGTCATCCTCCAGGAACCATTTGCAGACTGTCCCTGAGCGTGGTGCAAACCCTAGACAGGCTGCTCCCCTCAGCCGAAGACAATTGGAAGAGAGGAACTCAGAAGTAAACATGTAACAGCCAACACTCACAGCAACTTCATACATGAGTGCACTGGCTCAGAAGGAGCAGCCACCATACTAACTTTGCCAGGCAGGGCTTTATCATGAGGTTGTTAGGAATATTTTGGTCAGAGGCACTTAGGTTCAAACCTTGTTTCCACCAATTATCTGTTGTATGACTCTAAGCAAGTTACCTAACTGCTCTATTTCCAGGGTCCCTTGTCTGTAAAATAAGGAAATAATGTTATTTCTTCTGATGGTTCTCAAGATCGGATGTACTGGTACAGGTAAAAGGATCGCAGTTTACCATGGTGAGCACTGAACAAATTGTAAGTAGGAAATAAATTCTCTATTTTTGCTCTCATAACACCCCAAACATATCACCATTTCCATGTTAGCAAGAGAGCTCTTATAACTCACTGAAGTCACCATAAGGGTGTCCACCTACTCAGCCTTTCTTTCCTTTCTCTGTTCTTTCTAGATGGGGCTCACCTCACTCCTCAGCTTCAGGACAGACATGTGACCAGGCCCAGCCAATCAAAGTAGCACATCCTATGCACTGATCTTGAAAGAACTGTTGCAACTGAACCGAGCCTACAAAACACTGCTTTGGGTCATCTGCTGGACTTTTGTGAAAGTGTGCTCTATTTCCCTGAAAATCCTAGCTCTAAGGAGCAAATACAGATTCTGAAGTAGCTATGTATGATCTTTTCTAAAATTGAGTGAGCCAATCTAAACCTGAAGTTAACTCAAAAGAAACAAAGCTAAGCTGGGCACAGTGGCACATGGCTGTAATCCCTGCTTTCAGGAGGCTGAGGGAGGAGGATCACTGTAAGTTCAAGGCCACATAGTGAGTTCAAGACCAGCCTTGACTACAGAGAAAAACCTTGTCACAAAAAAAAAGCTAAGAAATAAATGAAGGAAGGAAGGAAGAAGTAAAGAGAGAGAGAGAGAGAAGAGAGAGAGAAGCCAATGTATGAACCACAGATCCCAAATGACCTAGTATAGTATTCTGGGTTTTGTGGTAACATAAATCAAGAAATTCTTTTTTGAGTAGGGTTTGAGTTGGATTTTTGTCACTGAAAACCTTGCTTAAACCAGCACAGCCATGCCAGCCAAGACAACACAGAACTCTGTGGATATGGTGATAACCTTGCAGAGTCAGGTGATGATCCTGCTGTAAAGAGAATGGAGAGATGACAATCCATCACACCCCCAGCCTAGGACAAGCTGACAGTGATAACCCTAATACCTATGATGAAAGTGTGCTTCACCTCTGTGGTCTTCCCCTCAAAAGCTATAATCCAAGTGTAATCCTGAGGAAAACATCAGATTTCAATAGAGGGGAATTCTACAGAACCACTAACAGGTTCTCTTCAAGACCATCAAGGCCATCAAAAACAAGCAAAGTGTGGGGAGCTTCACAGCCCAGAGGAGCCTAAGGAGACAGGGCCCCTGCATGGGAAAGTAGACAGTCATGCGTGACTTCCGTATGGGGATAATGCACTGTTAGTGAGGCTGGGCACACTTCACAGAGTGTGCTTGCACAAACTAAGATGGCTACAACATCACCAAGAGGTACACAACATTGTTAGGTGCCACATGGTCTTATTACAGAAAAATTAACAAAATTGGAATAAAAAGAGGAGGAGAAGGATAGTGTCTACGTTCACTTCCAGTGAGTTTTTGCTCTGAGAGTTCAGTGGTAGCCTGACGGTGGCAGAAAGCTACTCCCACAATTCTAGACACTGGAGCCAGCTGCATCCTCCTTGATTACACAGCTTCATCTCAATGCTTCTCCCATTAGTCAGCACACAGGACTCTGTAAAGTACTGTGGCTCAAAGAAGTTCAAGCTATGGCCTTGCATGCAAGGGAGGAGTAGGCAGAGAAGGTGGAACTCTGCTCTGAGAGTGACTCTTGGAAACGTCACCTCCCTGGCTTTGTCATCCTCAGGGCTAAGTCATTGCCTGCCTTAAGGATCTCATACATCCTGGAGCTGGATTGTTACAGGTAGGAACAAGAGCAGGGAGCGGGGAGTTGGCTCCAGTTGGTTAGCTCTGAGTCGTGACCAAAAAATCTTAAATACAGCTGGGGCCATAGTCACTTATCTTAAATCCTTGAGCCAGATAGGCCTCAGAATTTAGAATTTTTCAGAATTTTAGAAAGCAAAAATGGTGCATTACTAAGAGCTTCATACGAGCTAGAACCACATCCCATAATCAAATATATTTATAGTATCAAAGCAAAACATGAATAATCATTCTAAATGGAGTAAATATAATGAGTAAAAACAGCCTCGTGTGAATTATAAGCAGGTTTTGCCACAAGTGAGTTTGGGTGCTAGAGCTATATAAAATTCTTGGTTTTGCAAGCTTTGTGGTATGGGATATTTTGGATAAAGGATGATAGACTTGATTAACCCTTTTAGTTTCAACCCTTCAAAAAAATCAATATACTTTGAGCATCTCTAATTTGAAAATCCATAGTCTAAAATGTCCCCAGATGTGAAACTTTTTCAGTACTGACACTCCTGACCTCAAGTAACAGGTCAAAGTCACAGTCAAGCCAGCCAAGTAACAGGTCAAGTAACAATCAAAGCATTCATGCACTTAAAATATATTGTATAAAATTACCTTCAGGCCATGTTATAAGGTGTATTTGAAACAAAAATGAATTGCATGTGTAGAATTTCATGTGTAGATCCCCCAGGGTATCTCATGTTTATACAAATATTCCAAACTCTGAAAAAAAAATCTAAAATTGGAAATACCACTCATCTCAAGCATCATAGATAAGGAATATTCAGCCTACAGTAATTTCTCCATCCATTCCCACTTTCCATCAGGCTGTGTCTGGTTTATTTCCTAACCCTGAGGAAAATTATGCTTAATGTTCCCTTCAAACTTCCTTCAGCTACACAATAACATGGGTGCATGGGAGCTGTTGCCCTGAACTGGCTTCTCTCCCTAGCCTACTTCTCTTGTTCTCCTGACCTCACCCACACGTTACCCAGTGGTTCTCAAACTTAAGCTCATATCAGTCAGCTGGAAGGCTTATTAAAGCCCTGATTACTAAATTCTGTTCCAGGAACCACACTTGTAACCAGTTTCCAAGTAATGCTGACCATGTTCTCCCCAAGACCACACTTTAAGGGCTCACTGCCATATTTGACAAAACTTCTTTATCCTACATTGAAATAAGTTGATTAAAAACTTAGACTTATTTTTAATCTCAGTAATCTCTCAAATGAATCTAATGTGTATGTAACAACTCACAACTGTCTGGTTGTTCAGTACAGAGAAAGATGGAAAGCCATTCTAGCTACTCATCACAACAACCTTTGTTGCCATGGAATTGTATGGGATGACACTCTCAAAAGCACAGGTTAGATGATTACATGGTATAAAATTCAAAAATGGCAACTCTAAAGGGGCCTAAATAGGGACATTACATTTTGATTTTTAAAAATTCCTGAATTGAGGTCTGGGGATTTAGCTCAGTGGTTCCACCACCTGCCTGGCTAAGCGAGAGGACCCGAGTTCAATCCCCGGCACCAAAAAAAAAAAATCCTGAATTGAAATTTTTTTCCCAAATCTATAGTATGCAATCTGATAAAAATATGGTGTTTTAAAAAATATTTATTACACAAAATACACAATGCCATAACTCCCCTCAAAATACACCCCCTCGCTTCAAACACACTTGTCCCATTATTGCTGTCATTTTCTGAAGCGGGCCTGGAAGTTCTCTTTCATGTCTTTTCCTTAGCTACCTCAATGTCCTGAATTGATTCAAAATGTTTGCAGCGATTTCTGTCAAATAAAAACATGACAGAGTGCCCTCATCCACCTTAGTCATTGGATCCGGTACCATGCAATTTCTGACTCTTCAAAACAAAATAAAGTCAAAATAAGCATGAAAGGTAAACGTTTTGAATTGATCCAAGACATTAAGACAGCTACAACAGAGCAATTAAATACATTTGTAGGAGAGGACTTCCAGAACTGCTTCAAAAAGTGACAAGAACAATGGGATAAGGTTTTGAAGTAGGGGGATTACTTAGAGGACAATTAATGACAATGTATTTTTTACTGTAATCTTTTCATTCTAAACATTCACCATGCTTTTATCACAGCTCAGAACATTTTTCTGTGTACAGAGGAAACAAACAACATCAAAAAATTTGGGGGAGCCACGCCCTCTCCTGCCTGGAGCTGCCATTGCTCCAGCATCAGGAAGGTAGCATGGGCCCCAATCCACCACGGGAAGGAGAGCCACGCCTTCTCCCGCCCAGAGCAGCCATCCTCCAGCATCAGGAAGGTAGCCACACAGGCTCCCCTGAACCCCCATGACTCCCCTTACCCCCCCACACACACTCTCAGACGTCCTGATTGTGCCAGTCTTTGGACCCACTCTGCAGAGGCAGAGGTGGTCATAAAGGGTATTTTTCTGAGTTCCCAAATTTGAACATCTTTAAAGAAAGGGCATGGGAAACCTGCAGTAGAACAGTGTGGAGTTCAACCATTCAGAAGATAGGAGAACTCAATCTGGGCCTTGCAACCCGAGGTCAGTCTGTATCATGGGGTTCAGCCAACAGCTAACTGAGATCATGGTTCTCGCGTCCTAGCTATGTCTGAGCCATTAAATGGTAAATACACTATATTGAAAAGTTTGTTCACTGCAGACATGTTCTGTACTGCTTCTTGATTTCAATTTAATTCAAATGGTTTAAGGGTGATAGACTAGTGACTACCACAGGTGGTCAGTGTCCAAGTTGTGCTTGATCTTAATGCGTTGCAGATTGTATCAGTTGGGATAAAGGATTGTAGGTGATTTGATGAGCTGTTTTCTCTGATGTTATGAAGATGAGAATGTCTGTGGGTCGTTAGAGACACAGAAGCTAGGGTGCAACTATATCAGGAAGATTTGGGTGATAACCCAGGGATTAAACCAAGGACAGCCCAACAACAAAAATTAAAATGAGAAAACACTTAAGCAAGACAAAAAGACAGACTTCCAGTTCACCAGTGGCAAAGAGTAGGGCAAATGAGGATGAAAAGGCCGATAGTGAACCACCAGGACACCCTGAACTCAAAGCACAGGAAGTAACAAAACAGATCAATCAGGCTCTAGAAAAATTCAAAACAGAAATAGTTTCCCAGATAACCATAAAAATAATGAGCAAAATGGAAGTCGTGATTCAAGACTCTAGAGCAGAAACCGACAAAAAAAATAGATGAGCTCAGGACCATGATAGAAGCCATGAAGGCCCAGCATAAGAAAGAAATGTGAAAAATAAACGCCCAATATAGGAAAGAAATGAAATCCATAAAACAGATTCAGATATCCAGGATATTAAACACTCCATTGAAAGTGTACACAACAGAATAAAAGAATGCGAAGATAGACTCTCAGATAGAGAAGATAAGATTGCAGTCAGTGACCATGAAAAGAGAGGTCTCTTACAGTAGGGGATCATGAGAAATTGATCCAACAACTCCTAGATGATGCAAAGAAGAATAACATAAGACTGATAGGAATCCATGAAGTAGCAGGAGAAAATACAAATGACTTTAAAAAGCTGTTCGCAGAATTAGTGACAGAAAACTTCCCAAACAGAGGGGAAGAATTTGACATTCAGATAACTGAGGCATATAGGACCCCAACTAGCTACAATCAAAAAAATCTACACCTAGA
>NW_022900922.1:23522230-23637349 GCF_012274545.1 Fukomys damarensis
AAAAGAGAACAACCTCCAACCTAGACTGATGTATCCAGCAAAACTCTCTTTCAAAATGGATGGGGAAATAAGACACTTCCACGACAAAGAACACCTACGAAACTACATGAATACCAAACCAGCACTACAACCAATTCTAAACAAGATCCTAGAAAAAGACAATGAAGGCAACAACACCATGAGGCCCAACAGAGCAAATCAAATAGGCAAGGCAAGAAACTAAAAGGAGAAGGTGAAAAAGTAAAGAGTCAACAAAAGGCCAATACCATGTCAATAATAAGTCAGTAAATATCAGTTATAACCATCAATGTCAATGGCCTCAACTCACCAATCAAGAGAAATAGACTGGCAAAATATAAGAAGCAAAATCCAACAATATGTTGTATACAAGAAACACACCTAGGGCAAAAAGAAGCCCATGGTCTGAAAGTGAAAGGATGGAAAACAATTCCCCATGTGACAGGAGCCCAGAAAAAAGCAGGTGTAGCAATCTTATTTGCAGACAAAGCAAATTTCAAACCAAAACATTCTAGTATTATTGATGTAGGACAGTACTGTATCATACCTCTGTGAATGTAAAATATCTTGTACCTGCTTTATGATACATAGTAGTGACTGTGCTTTATCAGAGCTATATTTAATGATATTACTCTAGAATGTTCTCTTTCCAGATGATGATTAAGATGCTAATAAAAAAAAATGGTGCCAGGTACTATAACAGCAACAGAACTTTGCTGTTTTCTGGATATTATTCTTTTTTGTTTGTTTGTTTGTTTTTTAATGCAGTGTGCTGAATGGCTATAATTTTGTTCAGATGACTGCAGAACCTGGAAAAGCTGTTGCTGCTATTGATGCATAACATACTGCTAATTATTGGTCTTTTTATATAAATATAAATATATATATACATATATAATTTGAATTTTTGGAAACTTTAACAGTGCTGTCAACTTTGGAAAAAGTTATCCCAATTTACTGTGTTGAGTTGGCATTATACAGAAATGGACAGCCATATTGGTCTAGAAATGTTAATTTTTTATTTTTATGTTTTTTCCATTTGTACAGGAGTAATGCACTGTATTAAATATGTAAGGTCATATCTACATGGGTTTGATTACAGAAACTAATAAAGTATTCTCTAAATAATAAAAAAAAAGACTAAGATAAGACTACAAGAGCAAGAAGCAATTTAAATATGTTAAGGGACCATTTTCATCTCCAGAATTAAGGATTATTTTAATGTTACATCATCGCCTTTTCTCTTTTATTTTCCTTTTTAGTTTTATTTTAGGATTCCCTATATTTAATGTTCATACAGAGATGTCTTTAACTGAAATACCGAATAGTTTCTCTGGTGTGAAAAACTATAATAGTACACAGGATCCTAATGAGATAATTAATAATGTGAAATAGGAAGTAAAGGGCTAAAGGTGTAGGGAAAGTGGGAAGGGTGGGGGAAAGGTAATAAGGGAGAGGAAAAAAATATGAGAAACTGAAAAAATGGAAATAAAGTGTTTGTAAATGGGGAGGGGAGGAGAGGGTGAAGGGAGGGCAGGGACAAGGGGAAAAAATGAGAATCAAGACCTATTATGTAAAGGTACAGGATCCCAATAATGAATGTAACTGTATTGTATACCTAGATTGTACCAATGAACCCAATAAAAAGAAAAAAATTTGGGGAATGATTTTTTTTCAAAAGTCATTATATATGCAAATACTATTCTCCTTTTACTATATGTAACTGTTAGTCAAAAAGGAGAACTTGAGGGTCAGGGATTGAGCTCAGTGGTTCCTCCGCCTGCCTCACAAGCACAAGGACCTGAGTTTGATCCCCAGTACAAGAAAAAAAAAGAGAGAGAGAGAGGGAGAGAGAGAACCTGGTGGATGCAGATTCTTTTCATTTGGAAATCATGGAAGTCATATAAACTCTCATGCCTTGATTCTCTTGATTTCTCTACTTACAAGTAGTAATCTACTTACAGCCCAGGTTATCTCTTTTCACACATATAATACTTTTCCCTACTCTGTTACTCCATCTTCATCTTCTATATATTAATCCACTAAGCCCAGGAATATTCTTTTCTTGTGCTTTCTACATTTGTATCAGTTCCAACAGGAGAAATGGCCTGATTGGTAAATAAAAGCCCATAGATCTACTCAGACAGAGGAAAACCACACACTGATACTGAACAGACTCAAGAGCCAGTGCAACCATCAGCTCAAATTCTTATAGCCTTTCATGGTTTACAAAAATTGTCTCATTCTAGTCTCCTAACAGTGTATTTCCTCAAAGATTTTAATGACATTGGCTAACCAGATGTCTATCCTCAGACCTGGTCAGTGACTACTAGAGGGGCCTCTCCTCTGGGGTTAATTACTGTCCATTCTCTGTAGCCCTCCTAATGTGCAACTGTTTGTGGACATGATCAATAATACAGCATGGTATGAATTTGTACATCTGTTCTTCTCTTCCGATCCTAAAGGATCTGTGAATGAAGATAATTTGTAAAGAAATTCTCAACCCTCCCCAAATATGTACAATGACCCACAGACCTCAGTTTGTGAAAACTCAACCCTTTCCCTGAAAAACACCCTGCTACAGCCATCACCCTTCTCTGCCCGAGAGCCAGTCATCCGCCCTACTTCAAGAAAGCAGCAGATGGCACCAGACACTGTCGCATTAGCGTAACAGTCCGAGCATTCTTGGTGAACAATATCTTTTCTGCTCAGGAGTCAGTATTTCACATACACTGCCTCAAATTTGCCCTCATAGGTGTCATTTTCTCAGAGAAGGGTGGGAGAAATGAAAACAAACTGATAGTCTAGTAAGATCGGCACACACACACACACACACACACAACCCACTGTCCCTATCAGCAGTCTGACCCAGGGCCTGTGCGTTGCGAAACGGCTGGGAGGCAGCTTCCTGCCTCCCTAGGTAAGGTAACCTTAAGCAACTCTGAATCCTCACTTCCTCATCTACTAATTACAGTCTGAATGGTAGCTTGCTCCCTGAGAGGAATGCGTGAGAGGCAAAAGCCAGCCTGCATTTCAAAAGCTTTTGTAAATCGAGACAGGTTATTTATGAATTACCATTAGCACACATTTCCCCCTGAGATCAGAGCGCCTACACATGCCGGGGAGGAAAAAGCCTCTTCCCTGCAGAAGCCTGAGGTGCTCTGCCAGGAAGTGCGGTATTTCCAGTGTGTTCAGCCAACACGCTGCCCAGCATTCAATGAGGGAACAGACGTGACATTCAGCTCTGGATCCTGGGGATTTGCCCTCTCCGCTCCCCTAGTTAATATCATCCCTGACTCCATTCCAATCTCAGCAGACGTCCTGGGGCACCCATTCCCTCTCCTCTCAGCAAACTCCCAGTGAGAATAAAACCTAAGCAAAAACAGCGGTGTGAAAAGAGTTTCTGAAGCCCTTTTCCGCATCCTGGTTTCGTCTCTCTTCACACACAATCTTGTGCCATCACCCGCACCCAGGATATCCCCATCAGGAAAGGAACAGGAAAAGGAAAAGATGGCTCACCGTTCTACCCTGTCAGAAACGTCTGCACTTTAAGTGAGAATTGCAGCGAGAGAACAGCATTTCTTCCAATGGAAAATAATCTGTAATGGTCAAATTTGAGCAACTGTGGGAAGGATGCGTTCAAGTCACTATCTCTTCTCATCAGAGAAGTCATCTCTCATACATTTTAGCATCAGGCCCAGCCAGCTTTTTCACCTTTTGTTCCCTGCCTTCTCTCTGGTCCATGCCAACTGACCGCACTATGTGAGTGCCACCCTCTGCGCACCTCCTCTCCTCTGTGCACCTCAGCATCCACACTTTCTCTAAGGATGATAACTTTTTATTGAACATCTACAAGACTTTGGAACCTTGCAGTTTTCTACCAGTTTTATGCAATCTGAATTTCAAAAGTAAAACCTGTGCAAGCAAAAAAAAAGGGGGGATCCAAAAAGACCAGTTGTCCCTCATTTGTTTTTTGTTTTATTTTATTTTGCTGCTTTTTTTCCTTTTTTTTTTTTTTTTTTTTTTTTTTTTTTTTTTTTTTTTTTTTTTTTTTTGGTACCAGGGGTTGAACTTGGGTTGTGAGGCAGGTGGTGGAACCACTGAGCTAAATCCCCAGCCCTACCCTCACTTGTTTTTATGCATTCACACTTTTAAATTTCCTAACCCTTTACTCAACATTGGAGTGGTTCTACCTCCTTTCAGCCACGTACATACACATCAAAAACCAAGCTACTTCCCAATCAGAATGTGTGTGGCATTGAATACATACTGTATTAGTCAGCTTTTGTCCCATTACTGAACAAAATATCCAACACTTGCGCACTTGTGACTTAAAGAAGGAAAAGTTTAACTTAGTTCATGGTTTCATAGGATTCAGTCCACAGCCAGCTGGGTCCAAGGCTGGAACGCCATGGCAGAAGGGCCCAGGGGAGTAAAGATGCTTAGTTCCTGGCAACCAAGAAACAGCGCAGGGCAACAGTGCCAGAGAGGAAGGGGTGAGGGAACACAGACACCAAGGTCAGGCCTCAGGGACACACTCAGACACACTCAGAAGTGTGCTTTGTTAATCTTCTCGAGCCGATCGAGTTGACAATTAAGCTGAAATATCCCAGCCAGCTCCCTGTTATACAGAGTTAAATGATAGTGCTCCTCAGAAGGTACACATGCTAAAATTGGAACAACATAGAGATTAGCCCGGCCCCTGCACAAGGATGACACTCAAATTTGTAAAGTGTTTCATATTTTCAGATAAATAAGATTGGCAAACCCTTTGCCAAACTGATCAAGAGAGAAAACCCACATCAATATAAACAGAAATGGAAAGGGCCAAATTATAAGACATCACTGAAAGCCAGAGAATTCTGAGAAAATATTCTAAAAATCAGGCAAGAGAAAGAAATAAAAGGGATAGGTACTGGAAAGGAAAGGAAGAAGTTAAATTATCTCTATTTACGGGTGACATGATCCTGTACACCGTAAACTCAAAAATCTCCACTAGAAGACTCTTAGAGCTGGTAAACAAATTCTGCAAAGTGGCAGGAAACAAGATCAGTATGCACACACACAAAAAAAATCAATAGTGTTCCTGTACAACAATAATGAACCCACAGAGAAAGAAATCAGGAAAACATTCTATTCTTGATAGCTTGAAAAAAGATTTTAAATGTCAAGGAATCCACCTAACCATCAAAAACCATAGAACTCTGAAAAAAGAGATTGAAGAAGACATTAAAAATGGAAAGACATCCTCTGTCCCTGCATACACAGAATTAATATCAAAATGGCCAAATTACCAAAAGCATTCTGTAGATTTAAGGCCATCTCTATGAAAATACCAACAATGATCTCCACAGAACTAGAAAAACATCCTAAAATTAATATGGAACAATCCTACATTTATATGGACCTGGAAGAGTCCCAGAATATCCAAAACAATCTTTAACAGAAGTGAAGGGTATTACAATTCCTGATTTCAACTTACACTGCAATGCTATAGTATGGTACTGACACAAAAATAGAAATGTAGACCATAGAATAGAATAGAATGGAATAACCCCATACACTTTCAGCCCTCTGACTTTTTGACAAAGGGACCAAAACTATGATGGAGAAAAGACACCCTTTTTAATAAAAGGTGTGAGAAATGTGGATATCTATGTGTGGAAAATGAAACTAGATCCGTATCTCTTACCCTGTACTCAAATCAAATCAAAATGGATCAGAGACCTATACATAGAAACAGAAGTTTTCTATCTCTGCATTTGCTACAAATCCATTGAAATTGTTACAAAATAACATAGGGGCAATACTTGAAGTCATAGGCACAAACAAGGACTTCTTGAACAGAACTTCAATAGTATAAGAAATAATACCAAGAAGACCATGAGATGGGAAAGAGGGAGAATTGGGATGTGTTATGTTCTTGTACCAGTTCCCCATGGGGAATGTAATTATTATGTACTGCACACATGCACCAGTGAAAATGGGGCTACATCAAAGTATAATGCTTCTGCACAGCAAAGAAAACTTTCAACAGAGTGAAGAGACAACTCACAAAATGGAAAAAAATTGGACAGCTCCTCTTCTGATAAAGGATTAATATTTTTAAAATGTAAAGAAATTGACAATGTGAAACAGGAAGAAAAGGGCTAAAGGTGTAGGGAAAGTGGGAAGGGTAGGGGAAAGGTACTAAGGGAAAGGAAAAAAATAGGAGACAATGAAAAAATGGAATTAAATTGTTTATAAATGAGGAGGGGAGGAGGGAGTGAAGGGAGGGCAGGGACAAGGGGAAAAAATGAGAACCAAGACCTGTCATGTAAAGGTACAAGATCCCAATAATGAACGTAACTGTGCTGTATACCTAAAATGTACCAATAAACTCAATGAAGAAAAAAGTAAATAAATAAATAAATAAATAAAATATGTAAAGAACTCAGAAATCTCCCCAAAATGATCCAATCAAAAATGGGCAAATAAGTGAATAAACACTAGAAAAACTAAAAGAGGTACAAATGGCCTATAAGTACAAGAAAAAAAATATTCAGCATGTTTATTCATTAGGGAAATATAAATCAAAACAACTCTGAGATTCTATCTTACTCCAATCAGAAGAGCTGTCATCAAGAACACACACACACACACACACACACACACACACATACACACCCCAGAAAACAAATGGTGGAAAGATTGTGGGACAAGAGGAACCCTCCTACATTGTTCATGAGAATGTAAACTGGTACAACCATTGTGAAAATCAATGTAGACATTACTCAAAAAACTAAAAATGGAAATTGCATTTGACCCAGCCGTACCTCTCCTGAGTATATTTCTGAAAAAGTTAAAGACATCATACTATATATGTATACCTCTGTTTGTGTACTGCAATCTATGATATCTAAGCTCTGGAATCAGCCTAGATGCCCATCAACAGATGAATGGATAAAGAAGGTAAGGTGTATATACAGAATGGAATTTTATTCAAGCATAAATAAGAATGAATTCGTGTCCCCGGCAGGAAAATGAATGGTTCCTTAGCCCATAATATTAAGCAAAATAAGTCAGACACAAAAAGTTAAATATTGCATGGTTTCTCTATCATGAGAAACCCAAAGTATAAGTTAATTAAAGACTAGCATAAAGGTGATATGGTAGAAAAACAGGGGGCAGACTTTTTGGAGATGGGCATGGGGAAAAGAGGTTGGGGAGTGATTCAAAGGACCGAAAATGATCATGAAATTGTGTGTGTGTGGGTGTGCACCCACCCCCCAAAGCAAATATAACTATTATGTGTCACAAACACACACTAACACAAAAAAGAACTTAACAGCAATACTTTACCCCTTGTAACTAATTTATAGTTGACAGTGTGTCTCCATCCAACAGGTAAAAGGAGGAAAATGCCCTAAGTCCAGAGCTGTTGGAGGACAGAGTTCAGGCCTAAACAAGATTCCTGTCTCCCAGGAGTCCAAGCACACGCAGTGCTTTCTGGGAGCTGGGAGAGAAGAACTTAAAGGACAGAACTATGTTTCCACAGGAAAGGCCTCATACCCCACACCTCATGCCCAGGCCCTCAGGCTCCCCTGGGAGACCACAGGCAAATCATATCCACAGTCAGCACTGGTGACCTCACCACTGAGGATAGGAAGGCGGATGAAGACAAAAGGTCTGGCTTAGCCCCTCACTTACTCTCTCATGGGTGCCCTTAAATATTTAACACAAACTATGCCCTAAGCTGAGAATGACCCAAAGTAACCTGCCATATCCTAGGTTCAACTTTAGACCTTAAATACTTTGGAATTCCTGAAATAATTTACCTGCACATTGGGAATTATATGCAGATCTTGTCTACACAGCTGTGTGTCTGGGGGTGGACAGAACAAAGCATACATATTTTAAAGCTCAGCTGGGGTTTTAGTGTACAAAGCTGGACTGAGATGGTTTGGGAGAACTCAGTCTCATCCAGTATACCACATGAGGCTAGATCATCTCACACATAGTTGCATGTGTGTATGTCCCATTTACATAATCCATGGGTCCCCAAATCTTCCAGGGGTCACCCTTTTCCTGTAGTTTACCACTGTATTATAACCTGTGCCCTCTCCGGTAGTGAAGCTGTGTAGAGGGTGTGGCCTCTGGCTGGGGCTGAGCTTTCAATCCTTCTTCCCATTGCTAACCTGTCTCTTCACCTCATCCCCACTCTTGGCCAGCACCTTTCCACCTCCTTTCAACACCCAAAGCAACAGTCACCGCACCTCGCAGGACAAGCTTTTATTCAACTCTTGGGTTTGAGAGGAGTACAGCTCATACAGAAAAATTTACCATAAAGGTGAAAGCATCCTTGTTTTTGAAGTTTCTCAGCATTGCCACAGGAGGTTCACACAGTATCCGGCTAGACTCTTCTTTCATGTGTGTGTGTCTGTGTGCAGTGCTGGGGATGGAACCCGGGACCTTGCACATGCTAGCCAAGCATTCTACCAAGGAGCTACATCCCCAGCCCTCAATCAGACACTTCTACCATACTTCCTCCTCACAGTCTTGGGCCTTCCCACCCTATTACCAAGCTAAAAGTCAAGACAATTTGCATTCCTTCCATGACACTATGCAAAGCAAGCTGGCATTTGATCTCTACCTCCTCCCCTGGACCATTCCAGGAAGTAAAACTTTTTTTTTTTTTTTTAACAAAATGGCCAATTCAGTATTTTCCTAAACAACAAATCCAGCACTTTTACAATCTAATAGGAAGATTTGAAGTTATTCTTCTTGGATTTGTCACAGACTGAATTTTTACACTGTGATCTATGAGAGTAAAAGAGAGCCGGGGAGGAAGGAGGAGGAGGAAGTAGCAGGGGAGGCAGAAGGGGAGAAGAGAGGGGAAGAGAAGAGAGGAGGGGACGGGGAGGGGAGAAAAGCGGAAGAGAAGGAAGGAATCATTTCCGGACATCAATAGTAAGTGTCATTTCCTTTCTGGCTGCGCTGCCCTCCTTTCTCCTGCCTCACACCACACTTTCTCCTCCACAGTACACATCACAAGGCCCGAAGAAAGAGTACTTCTTCATATAACTCTTGAAATGGCCAGTGTTTCACTTTGACTCCAGAATGAGTTCACAGCACAATTCAGAGGCCTGAACAAAACACAGCATTCTTTTTGTTGACTTAAGAGATTTTTATCCCAGCACATTTTCTAAGCTTGATTTATCACCTCTCAATCTGCTACCAGCTCTGCTAAAGATGTGAAATCAATGCCAACCCAGCCTATTAAATTATGAGCTTATCACATTCCCAACATTTAACTATAATAATGTCAGGCAATCCTCAAAGGAAGCCTATCTCAACAACAACAAAAAATACTTTCCAAGCTGGGGCATAGTCAACAAAACCACGAATCATGGAAGAGTCATGTGTGAAGAGATGAAGCCAGGGTATGGAAGAAGAGGGGCTTCAGAAACTCTTTTTGTACCACCATTTTTGCCCTCTCTGCAATGATGTCAAGTGTTGTATAAGATGCTTTTTCTAAATTAAAACTGCAGTATTCAGGTTTAACTGCAGTGTTGGCACTTTGCGATAAATAAGTGGATTTGGGGTTGCAGTTTGGACACCTGTCGCTAAAAGGTTTTCAGTCACTGAACTAGATATTCCCTAAGGTCCCTCCATTTACAATCTCTGTGATCCCCTATACTCATATGAATGCCCTTAGTACTATCCAAAGTGGCGGGACCTAAGTCGGTTCATCCAGTCAGACAAACATACTTTCCCGAGCTACTTTAGCAATCTATTTTAAGAAACTTAGTGTTGCTAAGAAGGACTGATGTTGAAAAATGGAGATATCCCAAATGGAACTTTCCCAGTAGGCTGCTTTATACTTGGAGGAAGAGCCTCAGAAGCCCAGTTGCTGAGGTTGTAGGATTCTTTCTCCACAGCCCAAGTACCGCCATGCCAGCACCACAACAAAGGCCTCCCCTAAGGCTGACTCAGAGGGCGTGCGCCCTGTCCAAATCCCCGCACTGTTTCCCTTGGAACATTGTCTACCAACGTTTAACTACAGCCCAGCCCAACTTATCTTAAATGAGCACACCAAGTCTCATTCAACCTGGTAGAAAGGCAGAAAAATAAACAACTGACCGCCACCTCGTTTACATCTTCTCCAGCAAGGAAGAAAAACAGAGGTGAAAGGTCAAGTGGGAGGGAGATGACAGTCTGTCAGTCAGCCCTCCGTCCTACAACAAATACCTGAGCTACTCAATTTATAAAGTGAAGAGGTTTGTTCCAGCTCACAGATTTGGAGGGCCAGTGGGTTACATTGGTCGGCCCTGCTGCTCCTGGGCCCGTGGTGAGGTAACACATCATGGCAGAAGCATCACAGGCAGGAAGAAGAGAGATTAGTAGTCCATGGAACCCGTTGGGCACACACCCTCTGTGCCCTAAAGACCTTCTCCCAGGCCCTACCTGTTAAAGTCACCACCACTTCTCAATAGCACATGTGGTTGGAGAACACTTAATATCCAAACTGTACCATATGGAAAATACTCAATGAAAGAACCAAAGGGGGGAGAGAGTACCATTAAAGTCGTCGGTTGAGAAGGAACTAAGCAATGGCTTCTCTATTCCTCACATGTTCTGTTAGTTATGGTAGCTGATGGGTAAGTTGTATGATTTGTATAACAGGGAATATGCTTCTCAAATACATGCATCCAAGAGACTTTAATACTTCATACACAAATTGGTACATGGCACCATGGCAGACTTCGGGTTTAAATTTTCGAGACGTAATTTCAAACACGACAAAGACGTTGAAATCAGTGTGGCACTGGAAGAATGAGAAGCCAAATGATGGGGGAGAGTATCTTGCTCGCCTTCTCTCTAGAGCAAGGCTCAACGGGGGGCTGAGGTCGTGGATGTTCTGGAATGCTGAGCCTTTTCTTCCTTTATTGCAGCATACCAACTGTCACAGGCTGACTGTAACCCCAAAAGCCCAAGCCCCCAGTGTGATGGTGTTTGGAAGGGGGTCCTCTAGGAGGTTTAGAAAAGGTCATAAGGGTGGGGTGCTTGTGATGGAGTTAATGCTATTGTAAGAAGAGAGACCAGAGCTCCCTCAAAGAGGCCATGTGAGCACCCGGTGAGATGGCAGCAGCCCACATGCCAAGATAAGAGGCCTCAGAGTGAAACCTAGCTCGATGACTACTTGTCCTTGGACTTCCCAGCCTTGAGAACTGGGAAAAGTAAAATTTCTGTTGTTTCAGCTTTAGTGTTATGGTCTCCTGAACAGACAAAGACACCAAGACATGGAAGGAAGTCTCAATCCTCCAATTAAGTTCCTTACCAAGTCCTGAAGTAAGTGCTATAGGTTACAGGATGTCCTGAGCCCTGAGTCTAGACAGTACCATGAAGAAATGCAAATAAACCCCAAGGGTCACAAGCTAAGAGTCAGGTTCTCCTACAGGCTGACTTGTGCTGCCTCCTCACTCCTCTAATTTTCAACAGACTTTCTTCCCAGATCATGAGGTGAGTCTGTGCTTCTCTGGCCAGTGCAACTGTGTACTTTTTCTCTCATGGTCAGTAGCCTGCCACTGAACACTACACTACATGCCACTGTGGAGTTTCCACATTGTTTTTTCATTTCTGTTCTCCTGAAGAGCAATTATAAGCACCTGCGGTGCAGAGAGCACATCTTCTTTGTTTTCTGCCTCCGCAAAAGCCTAGCATAACACTTGCATATAATAGAAAATCGATAACTAATTGATTTATTGGTCAAAAAAAGAGCAATAATTTCTGTAGTCAGGTAAAGTGCAGCGATTTGTTACAGTCCCCCTTGTGTCTAGAAGAGGCCTGCCGTCTTTTGCAGTCAGGACAAACAGCTTTGTTCTCACTCATCTTCACAGCTAATAGCATAATTGTTCATGTCGTTCAGTACATCACAGCACCCACAGTTCCCAAAAAGATTGCTCCACCTGAAAGTGCAGGAAGCATGTTTTGCAGATGGGAGCCTCTGAGCATAGATGGAACCATAGCATTCATGTCATCAAACACCACATGTCTCTCTCCAACCCCTTCAACAACGTGTGGATGGCACCAGAGATGACCAACTATAGTAGGAATTTCAGTAGTTTAAATACAAGAAGTCTGTTTCAAAATTTCATTTATTTGCAAGAGGAGTCATAAAGGAAAATCTGTATACCTCACCTAGTCCAAGAGAATGATCAGTTTCCTGACATTCATATCTTATCCTTCCCACCTCTGCCCCATGAGCTTGGGCTGGGCGAGAGTCCTTTGCCAATGAGAAGGTGCAGAATACGCTCTAGCATGGGGTGTCATCCCACACACAAGTCAGGTGCAAGGCTCTTGGAGAATCATCTAGTATTATCCTTTTATTTTATAGAAAAACTAGATGGTCTTTATGGGAAAAATGGGCCATAAAAAAGTAATTTTGGGTGTTTAGCCAGAGAGATATATGCAACAGAGGTTATCAAAATTCCTTTGTTCAGAGTTACAGACAATCAATTTGTTATACCCCAAGAGTCTTTTTAGTCTGCAAACCACCCTAATTTGAGAGCCCAATTTGGGACCAGCCCCTTTTAAAATGAGTAATAAACAAATTACTTCAGTAGAAGTCCAGAGCACTTGCTGCTTAGTCATTGTAAGAATTGCTTCATAAAACTCTTGAGGTTTTATGCAAATCTGTACTAGAAAATATATTTCTTATTACATTGGTGGTCAAAACAGTTTAAATAGCTTTGCTCTCCCAGCAGCGGCAACAGCAGCAGCAAGGGAGCTGGCAGAGTAGAGCTGTTTGCACTTTCTCCCTTCCTGGTATCAGCACACTGAAAGAACAGCATTGTTTGCTTTCTGATAGAGCAGCGCTCACTTGCCAGGAGCAGCTGAGCAAAAGGAACAAGCCCTGGATTCATGCCAGTGAATCATACATCACTGCTGATTATGTGAGGCTAAGAGGGAGGTACTTCACCTCTCAGTCTTGGTTTCTTCATCATTATATAGGAATACCACCTATTCACCCAGGACATCATTTTTTATTCCTTGCAATACTGGGGATTGAACCCAGAACTTCCCATGGAGCTACCTTTCCAAACCTTTTTTTATTTTGAATTTTGAGACAGGGTCTTTGTAAATGGCCCAGGTTGAACTCAAACCTGCAACCCTCCTGCCTGAGCCTCCCAGAGTGCTAGGATTATAAGTGTGCACTCTTTAAGGACATCTTTAAGACTGCTAGGATTCTGCCTTAAAATACCAAGCAGAACCTTGTGAACAGTGAATAAAGTTATTCAATAAATGAGCCAGTCAGGGTGGTCCACACTGGTGAACCCAGCACTTGGGAGGCTCAGGTAGGAGGATTGCCACAAGTTTGAGGTCATCCTGGACTATACAGTGAGTTCAAGGCTGGCCTGAACTACATAGTGCGACCCTGTGTCAAATAGGTAGGTAAATAAATAAATAAATGTAACTTCCTCCCCCATCCACACTCCCTGCCCAATCCCACTGCTTCTACAGGGTTTTCCCACCTGTTTTAGAATGAGCTTGGTTGACTCTAAAAATGCTTTGTAACACTCTGAGTCATCTCCAAAACCAGTCCCTGAGTCAAAATGAAATAGGTGAGTGATCAATTACTCAAAATTTCAGAAATGCATGTCCAAAAGTACACAAAACAAGAACCCGTGAAGATGCATTCTTTACCATGGCTTGCACAGAGTAGCAGCCAAAGAAAACTGCTTTGCTAGATGGATGATTTCAGCAATTCAGGGGCTCCAAAAAACATCAGTTTCATATTTTAAGCCAACAAAACAATGTCAGTATCTCCCCCATGTGACTACACATTGCTTTGATCGGGGGGTTCCCACGGTGTTCAAGGAAGGATGCAATAGATATTAACCAAGAAGAAGCAGACCAGGAAGACTCCACTCTTCTCCTTTCCTGGCCTAGCCACGCTAGTGCAGGAGGTCAGACGCCTCTGTGTTCTGGCTGTTCCTGTGGAAACTCCCCCACCCTCATGGAGAACCACCAGGACGACAAATGCCAGGACAACAACAAAGGTGATGTGGGAGACAGCAGGGAATAATCCCTTTCATGCCAGCCTCAGACTCGGGCACGTGTTGAGCCGGCATTAAACTACTAAGAAAGAGCAACTGTCCCGTGTTCCAACACCCTGAGGGAGCCAGCTCATCCGCCATGGCTGTCGACCTAGTCAGCCTTCGAAGTTGAGCTTCTGTGGGGCCATTTCCTAGAAGACATTCCAGACCCTCACCTGTCTCACCATTGCCATCTTCAATGGCTCTCTCTCCTTTAATGTCTCTGTTAGGCCTTTCCTGATATGTCCAGCCCCTGTGTTTCCAGTAAGAATACTTCTTCTAGTTGTCTATCTCACCTACATCTTTCCTAAGAAGCCTTCCCCTTCAGAACTTGAGTACCTTGGGCACGTATATGGATTGCATCTGGTTCAGTAACACACTTCCCTTGACCTTCATCCGCAACAGTGCCCAGTGCACCGTGAACACTCATCACAGGCTGTGGGATCAGATTGGGTAGAATCCTCCTTATTGCTTCATTTGTTCATTTTTGCCTAAAACTAAGTCCCCGGGATCTCTTCTTTTGCCATAACATCAGGAGAGAGCATTTGAATAGACAGGAATGATGGAAAGGGGTCCAGAGAAGAAAGACTGAAAAGATGCCTTCTCTGCCACACACAGCTATGTTGCCAGGTTGTCTTGGTGCCAAAAGCTGCATTACAGACTCACCTACGATTCAGGGACTGGTTCTACCTGAGAAGCAACTCACTCATGCTGAAGCTTTCACAACCTCCCTGGGTCTCTCATGAGAACTACATGGTGCTGCATACCAACTTAGAATGCTTGTAAGCATAATCTCCAAGCATTTTCTAAAGAAAGAACCAATCAAGAGGACAAGAACCCAACACAGTTAAATTGAAGGAATAAGTTCAAGAGTTCTCCAGAACATTGAGGGGCTGACCAAGGGCACGATAACCTGAGTATTTCGTGAGTAACTAGAAGAGTGAAAGACAAGGAATGACAGGGAGATGTGAATGTTCATTGACCTTTTTGATCAGTGCCTGTTGTATCCATGCAATGAAATTTCACACTGTGCCCCATCAATATGTACAATTATTACAGATTGATAAAATTTTTAAAGATATATTTAAGGAGATGGAAATGTGAACTGCCCTGATTTATCATTACATATTGTCTTTGTGTATCAATTTTCACACAGCACCCCATAAATTTGTACAATTACCATAACATATGAACCCATCTTTATTAAAACATATGCTCAGTTCTCCATCCGTCTACAGTTCTTTCCACCCAGGCTTTTGAAGGCATGCTGAGCTGAGACAATGAAGACAGGGACGGAGCTGTATAAACCACAACAACCACCCACACTGCTGTTTCTGAACATCCATCAACTTTCCCATGGCCACTGGCAGGCTCGCCACTGGCTGCTACCGTCCCCAATTCCATGTGGCCCAGAAAGCAATGCTGGGAGCGCTGTGCAGGGGCTGCGACGATATTCCTGACATATGTTCCCACGGCCAGGACAATGGTGAAGCCCCTTCCAGCCCCTCCTCCCTGTGAAGGTTTGGCAAATGCTCTGTGTGAGGCCTGGCTGAGACACAGACACAGTGCTCTGCCCTCAACCCCAGGATACTCAAGGCATTTGCGTATGGCGACTCCCCCTACCAGGATCTTTACAAAAGCAAAAGAGAAGCATTTTTTCCCCCTTCAGGGCTCCCTGCGGCTTTGATGCTTTAGAATATGTCCCATGAGTGAGAGAAGCCAAAGGAGAATAGATAGAGAGACCCAAGAGGGTTCCATCCAGTGGATTTGAGGAGGATCAGCAGCCCATGTGAATTCCATTTGGTCACTGCCTCTTCCCTTCACCCCAGAAACTGTCAGATTGCGGGTGCAAATTGGTAGCAAACCTTTGTATAAGCTCTCCCCTGACTTGAGGGACTGGGATACTGTGTCGGGACTGTCACCTCGATTTGGGTTCACCTCACCCACCTATCGGAAAAATACACATGACACTCCAGACTCCCACACATATGCCCTCAAAAACAAACACAGGGATATGTTTATTTACCTACAAGGGTTTAAGGACCCAACACGCTCCCTGCAGCTGAGACCCACAAGCCGTTCTGGTTGCTTCACTTTTGCTTGTGTCCAGTTCTAAGTGGCTCTCTTCTTCTTTCACTCTTCTCCATTACCAGCCATCATTATCCTACCTTTAGCTGATTGTATCAAATTCATTGCTCTCTTCCCAGAACCTCCTTCCACAAAGTTGTCGGTGTAATTTTTTTCTAATAGTCAAATCTGATCTCAACACATCACTACTGAAAATTCTCCAACAGTGCTGCATGCATAAAGAGAAGTGACTTCAGGGCTTGGTCCTTGTCTACCCACCCATCTGCCTTTATTTCCTCCTTCCTTCTCCAGTGATGCTAAAAGAGTTTTTAAAACTGCTAGACTTTTGCACCCCTTTGCTCCTGTCCCTAGAAAGCATCTACTCTCTGCATTGCTTCCAGTTTTCAACACTGCCTAGTATTCAACTGACTTGTCTCATTCCACATTCTGTGCTGATCCCACATCTCCACCAGGAGAGATGTTAAGCCATTCTATGCTGTACGTTTTCATCAGCCAAAGCCAGCAGAAGTTTGAAGAAGAGCTCCGTTTACTCACTCCACCATCTCTAAGGAAGAAAACCTAAGGGATATCACTCAGGGTGGAGTCTGATAATGAGCAAGATCAAATGGCAGGCAGAACAAGAGAAAATGGGTCCTTGGCAGCTCTGAGCCACTAAGTCGAGCTTGCCTGGAAGTGTAGCTTTATCTAGACTTTTCCTTTTCACCAGCCAACAAAGACCCTGATTGTTTAAGTCTGTTAGGGCTGGGTTTTCTGATGCAACAGAGAACCTTATCTGATGCCACAGAAATTAATATCTCTCTCTCTTAAGGGAAGAAGCAGCTTCCCTTAGAATAAATAATAAAGTAGTATCAACGTGTATGGAAAAAGGGAGCCTAGTATATGCAGTATGGAATAGTCAGGAAGCTTGAATTATACAAGAATATTTGCTGGCCACTTCATGGGGCTCAGGTTTCTTGTGTTTTATTTTTCTGTCTATAAACTGAGTCTGTTGCTGCCAACTCCTTTCTTTCTTTTTTTCTTTCTTTTTTTTTTTTTTGGTAATGGGGATTGATCTTAGGACCTTGCACTTGCCAGGCAGGTGTGGTGCCACTAAGCTACATCCCCTACCCCGAGCTACATCCCCAGCCCAACTCCTTTCTCACAGTTAACAGTAATCATATGGTAAGAGTTTTGCTGTTCTTTTATGTATGCAGTTTTTTTTAATTATTAAGCATTTACTATGTGATTGGCTATGGGTGCCATACACATTAAAAATGAGATTTTTCTGGCCCTATTTCTGTTTTTTATAAACAAAGATTTATTGGAACACAGCTACCCCCATTCATTTACATGTTGTCTCTGTCCACTTCACTCTGAAACCAGCCAGTCCAAGAGTTCCCACAGGACCAGGTGGCCCGACAAACCTGAAGTATTTATTCTCCGACACATAACAAAAAAGTTTACCAACCTTCCCACTAGGCTGTTGGCCACAGCTTAGAGTTCTGGTTGTAATGAACCTTTCTTCCCAGAAGCATGGTATTGAAACATATATACTTCACCGAACTCTGTCAAGCAGTCCCAAATACCAAATTACATTTCCAGAAAACAAGCACTAGGGGAGAAAAACTTTAAATATAAATTCAAATGAATGCATTTAAGTTTCTAGAGTTAATTGGAACCACAAGTGAGTCTCAGGCCCCATGAGTCATTGTTAGGATCCTCCTCGAGAGATGGGCAAGAACCATGCCAGCTAGTGTCCATGAAAATCCACTAAAAGATCCACTACAGTAAGATCCACTACAAAGAGGAGAGATTTGCTTTGTTTTTTTTCTCTTCAGTTCCCCTGGTGCAATATTCCTCTCAGAACACGGCTCTAATTTCCAGAAACCACAGCCCAGAAATAGGATATACAAAACATGAGCCCATATCTATATGTTAACGTAAGGGTTGAAATCTAGAGATTAGGACCCTGGTCTTATTTTTTTCTTTTTCTTTTTCTTTTTTTTTTTTACAAACTGAATCTTTACTGGTACATTTTAGATATACAATACAGTTACATTCATCATTGGTATCTTTTTCCTTTATAAGACATATCTTCGTTCTTATTTTTTCCCTGCCTTCCTTCCCCTCTACCCTTCCCTATTTACAAAGACTTTGTTTCCATTTTCTTCCTTTTCTCTAATTTTTTCTCTTCCCTTTTTCTCTTTCCCCTACCCCTCCCATTTGCACAATACCTTTAGACCTTTTCTTCTTATTACAAAATATCAATTATACATTTTGACCCTCATTTACACTTTTAGTTTATCATACCAGAGAAACTATATGGTATTTACACATCTGTGTCCTCTTAATTTCACTTAAGAGTATATCCTCAGTGTGCATCAGCTTAGCTATAAATGTCTCTAGTTTCTCGTTCTTTATGGCTGAGTAGTACTCCATTTTATTTTTTTTTAAAAACTTTATCCAGTTTCCAGTTGATAGGCAATTGGGCTGTTTCCAAGTTTTAGCTATTACAAACTGTGTCTCTGTAAACATGGGTGAGCATATATCGCTGTGGTATGATTCTTTTAATTCTTTTGGGAAGCTACCCAGCTGGGGAATAATTGGGTTAAATGGGATTTCCAATCCTAGTTGTGTAAGATATCTTCATATTGATTTTCACAGTGGTTGCACCAGTCTGCACTCCCACCAACAATTAAGAAGGATTCCTTTCTTCCCACGCACCTGCCAGCATTTGTTATTGATTGATTTCTTGATAGCAGCCATTCTTTCTGGGTTGAGGTGGAATCTCAGCATTGTTTTCATCTGTATCTCTCAAATGATCAGTGATGTTGAACATTTTTTTTATATACTTATTTGCTGCTTTTATTTCTCTGTCTGAGAAATGTCTATTCATTTCAGATGCCCATTTTTGAATTGGACCTTTATATTTGGGAGGACTGATTTTTTTTTTTTTTTTTAGTTCTTTTTATATTCTAGGTAGTAGACCTTTGTCTGAGGAACAGCTGGTAAAAATTTTTTTCCACATTGTAGGTTGTCTCTTAGCTCTGTTGATAGCTTCTCTTGCAGTGCAGAAGCTTTTTAAAAAGATGAAATCCCAGTTGATTCTTTGTGCTAGTTCCCATGCTACTGAGGATTTGTCCATAAAGTCTTCTCCTATGCCAATGTCTTTGAGACATATGAGGTAGAGAATGTCTTCTACCTAACCTATCTTCCAATAAGTTTAGTGTTTTTGTTTTAATATTTAGATCTTTAATCCACTTTGATTTTAGTTTAGTGCATGGTGAAAGATAGAGGTCTAGTTTTCATCTTTGGCAAGCTGAAATCCAGTTTTTCCAACACCATTTATTAAAGAGGCTATCTTTCCTCCAGTGAGGATGGTTGACTCCTTTGTCAAAGATGAGGTACCTGAGTACATATGGAGTTGTTTCTACATCTTCTAATCTATTCCACTAATCCTCTGGTCTGTTTTTTTGCCAGTACTATGCCATTTTTAACACAGTGGCTTTGTAGTATAGTTTCAAGTTGGGGATTGTGATACCCGCTGCCATATCTCGGTTGCCTAGAATGGTTTTTGCTATTCTAAGTCTCTTCTGATTCCACATGAATATTTGGATTGTTTTCTCTAGTTCTGTGGAATACACTGTTGGAATGTCAATCAGGATTGCATTGAATCAGTATAGCAGTTTAGGAAGTATGGCCACTTTCACTCTATTAGTTCCAGCAGAAATCCAGAGGATATCAGTGAAATTGAAAATGTAATTAACCAACAAAGACAATCATAGGTCCTGACAAATTCACTGCTGAATTCTACAAAACATTTAGAGATGAACTATTGCCAATGCTCTTTAAACCTTTCAATGAAATTGAAAGGGAAGCAATACTTCCGAAGTCATTCCTGGAAGCAAGTGTTAATTTGATTCCAACACCAGGGAAAGATCCAATCAAAAAGGAGAACTATAGGCCAATCTCCCTAATGAACATAGCTGCAAAAATCCTCAATAAGATACTGGCAAACAGAATACAGAGGGTTATCAAGAAGATCATACATCCTAACCAACTTGGATTTATCCCAGGAATACAAGTATGGTTCAACATATGTAAATCAATAAATGTAATACACTATATTAACAGAATCAAAGACAAAAACCATACAATAATCTCAATAGATGCAGAAAAAGCATTCAACAAAATTCAACACCCATTCATGATGAAAACCCTGCAGAAAATTGGAATAGATGGGCTTTATCTCAACTTGATAAAGGCTATCTATGAAAAAGCAACAGCTAACATCATACTAAATGGTGAAAAACTGAAAACCTTCACACTAAAATCAGAAACAAGACAAGGATGTCAACTATCACCACTCCTGTTCAACATAGTTTTGGAAACATTAGCCACAGCAATTAGACAAGAAAAAGAAATAAAAGGAATAGAGGTAGGAAAGGAAGAAGTTAAACTGTCATTATAGGGCTGGGGATTTAGCTCAGTGGTTCCACCACCTGCCTTGCAAGCGCAAGGTCCCGAGTTTGATCCCCAGTACCAAAAACAAACAAACAAAACAAAATAAACTGTCATTATTTGCTGATGATACAATAATTTAAATAGAGGACCCAAAAAACTCCACCAAAAGACTTATTAACAGATTCAGTAGAGTAGCTGGATACAAGGTATATACTCAAAAATCAATAGCCTTTTTGTACACAAATAACAGACTCATTAAGAGAGAAATTAGGGAAATGATCCCTTTCACAAAGCATCTAAAAAAAAAGAAATATCTAAGAATCAATCTAGCAAAGGAAGCAAAGGACCTCTACATTGAGAACTACAACACTCTGAAAAAGGAGATCGAAGAGGATATAAGAAAATGGAAAAATATCCCTTGCTCCTGGGTAGGATGGTCTTATCTTTTCTATATTGATCTATGATGACTCACAGGTAAGTTTCTAGTCTGAAGAAAATAGTTTATTCAATTTCCATTCCCATTATGTAGTTAAGATTTTCATAAATCTCTTTTATGGCACTAGCAGATATAACACCATATACACTAGCAGATATAACACTTACTTTGTTGTCCAAGGTGGGGGAAATAGTATAGGTGGTTGACTCCAAAGGATGTCTGTTTGAATTTGCATGCTCACAATGTGCAGTCTGCAGAAGCATATATTTTTCTTCCCAGAACTGAAATTTCTTTAGCAGTACCCTAAATGTGAATCTGTATTTAGTAGAGTTGTTAAAGAATCAGATTGGATCACTTGTGAAGACATCTAACACAACTGCAGGCCCAGAGCTCTTTTTGCATGAATGTGCCTCTCTTGTCATTTCCCTCCTTTCTTACCTACCCAAGAAAATGAAATGCACAAGACAATCACAACCTCCTAATACTTTTAGTCTTTACTAGGTTAAAAAGAAAACAAAAAACTGAGATACAAAGGGATTTGATTGTATTCCGAGATTTCCCGACTTCCAGTCCCAAGATTAGAAGTGAGAATAGGTTTTTATTTCTAAATGAACAGGATGCTGCAGGCATCAATCAGTAGTAACCACTAATGGAAACTTGGCCACTAGTGCCTTCTCTGAGTCTGTCTGGCACATTTGGATCTAATTGGCAGCACACTTTAGAACAGCCAAAAAATACAGTGTCATACATAGCACAGATCAAAGCAAAGGCAAGCTTGCTAACAGCCTTAGGGCTTGGATTGCCAAAATTAGGCAGGCAGGTTTGGGAGATTTTTTTAAACACAGGTAAATACCTGCTAGCTTATTTAGAGAAAACATCTAAAATACCTGATTTAGCTAGTTTGGATGCAAAACATGAAATAACAAGAAAAAGCATTCAGGAGAACTGGCAGCTTGGGTGGTCTGTAAAGAGACCACTTACTTCCATTCCCCTACTGAGTAAATTGGAAATTAATTAATATTCATTTTGGGCTTTGACATAATGAGTAGCTGGGACTTTTCAGTAAGGCATATTTCCCAGGGTTAAGCTCAGATCTGTCAGCCATACCTGAAAATACACTGAAGTTCATCAGTTTTAGGAGAAAATAAAATATCTCTTTTTAATAACAGCCAACAAAGAGAACACTTCTTTCTAATTCTACTTTATACAGAAGTAACTACCTTAATTTAAATGCTAAGTGATCCTATTGAATTTGTTAGTCTTTTTAGTGTTACAGCTTCCTAAAAATTGTGGACTTTCTTCCCAGAGAAATGTATATGTAACACAATTTTGCATGCAATTTCAACATTGACAGACTTCCTGAGGATTTCCCAGGGACCCCTGTGAACTCTATACTTCCTAAATTTAAAATTTCTTTATTAAATCTATAAAAATAAAGGACAATGGCATTAACTAAATAACAATTTACTTCTATAAGTTCATAATTATGTCAGCCATAACCATAAATAATGTCCACCATAGTCAAATGCCCAGTCCTACAAGGATCACCAGCTCACTAAAAATTGCTATCTTTATTTAATACCTTCCTGTTCTTAAGATTCTCTTGAAATGTCTACCATACAACACTAGGATTTTGGCCATAGCCCAAATTCTTAAATAACCCTAATATCCAATAATATTTAAAAGATGGTAGAAAACATTCAGGAATGACAATCATTTGTTTATTGAATATTTACTGAGCATCTATTATGTGAAGTAGTCAAGCCAGCAGGGGTACCAAGACAGCAAAGCACTGTGATAACCACCTTCACTGAGTTTATGCCCAATTTCAAAATTTGGCCCCGTATTTACTATATCGTTATTAAACTTTTACAATATTTCATTTTCTCAGCAAAAATCATGATAACTTGTATCTTTTTTTTCCATACCGGGGACTGAACTCAAGACCTTGTCCTTGTGAAATAGGTGCAGTGCCACTGAGCTAAATCCCCAGCCCAGATAACTTGTATCTTTTAAGTAATGGTAAGCACCATAGTAGACATCCAAATATTTTTTTGTTATCTTTTATCCCCTATTATCTCTACTGTGGGAAAAAATAAGATTATGTGGAAAGCAGTGATATCACTGCTAAAAGATCTTACAAAACTCCCGTTCTTACTGAATACATACATACACATTACAAAAGCAGTCCATGGGGACTGGAAAGAATGACAGGAACCTGCTCTGGTTCTGCCAGCCTTGGTTGAGTAACTGTTTCCCAAATGTGTCTTCATTATTAGTAGTCATTAACCATGTTCAAGATGCTCTTTGGTTATGGGGGCTTTTCCAACATGTACTTCACTACTTCACCATAAGAGCTGCTATCTTACCTCTCCTACAATATCAACATCATGGCCCCTATAGTTGTCAAAAGAAAGTTCCTTTGTGTCAACTTTCTATCTACAGATTCTGGGCTTCCATCTTTCAATCACTGAAATCTCTCTCATTACAACATAGCCTTCAACACATGAGAGGCTCCACCTCACCTTACCTGTTAAGCTTTCTGAAACCAAGAAACAGAAAGTCAGGATGCCTGATATCCAACTGGCTGGAAATAAAAAATATCTTGATGATAGCAAGTTAAGTGTGTATAACATCAATATAATGTATATATTGTGTATAATCAATATAATGCCTCCAAGATATCACATGAAGAATGTGTTCCATTCTGTGCTATAGTTCTAGAGTATTACAACCAATCTTCACAGGTTATAAAACTAATTCCTGTTCACACATAGAAGAAATCCTAGTATACTTGGACTGTTGAAAAGACTAAGACATTTAACCAGAATGAGAAAGACTAGAGAAAGATAAAGAGAACCAGAGTTACCATGGAGAGATTCAGTAAGAGGCTAGAATGACTAACAAAGAAAACACAATTCTAGGATTTTGTAAATAGAAAAACCACAAAATCCCATTGTTCTATCAAGACAAAAAAAAAAAAAAAAAAACAGGACCTTGAAGCCAGACATGTTATTGAATTTTAGTCCTCAAGAGAAATATTGAAATTAATATGTCAAAGGTTTTCTAAGTAAACATTGAAGGAAAGAAAACCATTGGACTACCAGCAGAATTTAGGGATGAAGAATGAAATATGATGTGAATTTTTGAAGAGCCGATCCATTTTAGAAAAAGTCACATAAACGGAAGACTAGTGTCCTTGACAGCTGAATGATACAAAGCAAGGAAAATAGACAATACGTGTATGAGTGAAGAAAGGTAGAATGTGATGAAGGGAATTAACTTGACAGACCCAAATAGGATTTGGATTCAGAAGGAGAATATGCAACAGAGAGAGATGAGAATCAGATCTAAAAAATGGGGGAGATGGTTGAACGTCTTTTAAGGCACAGCCAGTCTCAACTCCCTCTTTGCCTCCTTTCTTTTGTCAGCAGAATCTGTAATAAAGCATTTATATTTAGGCTAAAATAAGAGCCTCCAAAAGAAAGTCAGAAAAGTGTCTTGGGAGAACTAAGACAATTAGCATTGGTGTTGACACCTGAGAAAAAATCTTTTCTAATTATGGCACTCAGAAGGTCATGGTATAAGAATCACTCCTTGAGCACTCAGCCACAAGAGAAAACTGCTAGTTAATAAAGCACTACTATGTACTTGGAGTTCCTGATCATTCAGCTCCCTCATTCTAAAAATAGGCAATCAAAGAAAAACATTTTGGAGAAGCCTACAATATAAAAGAAGTAAATGGTGGGGAAAACTCTAGTCGATGTTCTCAGAGTGATTAGAATAGAGATTGCATGTTTAACAGGGTGCTCTGGAAAGGAAAATATGAAAATAAAAATGTGCTTCATTGCTAGGATGCACAATAAAATAGAAGAGTTGAAAGACAACAATGTAGGATGTCTCATAAAGAAAACACAAAAGATGGGAACACAAGAGATAAGAGAGAAGGCATGGCATGTAGAATAACTCAGAGGATTAAATAGTCAACAAAAGTTTTAGAAAGAGAAGGTACAGGCAAAGAAATAATTGGAAGTAATTTTCCAGGGCTTAAAAAGAAGACATGTCTTCAAATTGAAATTTTTAACAACTGATCAAAAGATGAAGTAAATGGACTCAAAGCTGTGTACTGTGAAAAGTAAGTACAAAGAAATACAAATCCCTTGTAGACTGACTAGATACTAAAACAGAGACCATTCATATTTTTATTTATCTGAGGAAAACAATTTACAATCTCAAATTCAATATTCAGCTAAACTCTTCAATTAAATGTGAAAAAAAGAAAGCAGGAACTCAGTGTGTGTGCCTCTAACATACATTTTAGTTGATTGTTTACTGCAGCAGAGTAAGGGGATCAAACAAGAAAAAAAAAAGAAGAAAAGAGAAGAAAAACAAACAATGGACACAGGAAATAACTGATTAGTACCAGGAGAAGGAAAAGGAGATGTGAGTGTGGAAGCTATGAGGCTGGCTGATCTAGAAGTATAAGAAGGGGGGCTCACAGGCAGGAAGTCATTTGAGATGGGAAAATACCACTGAATGGATGGAACTGAAAAGAGGAAGTATCTGATTATATCATAAAAATCACAAGTGTGTTAAGAAAAATGATATGCAAAACACCTAGGGTAAAGCAAAATGTTGTTCAAGGAAATCATGGTACCAGTATAAAGGAAACTAACCAATTAAAATAACACTTCCATCAATTTTGAAGCAAAGAATAAAAATAGGTTTCACACAAAGTATAGAATGATTGTTGTGACAGTTAAACTGGTTGTCTTGAGAGTAGCCTAGGAGATTAGTAAAGCATACTTCTAGGTACATCTGAGTGGATCATGGAGGTGTAACTTTGGAGACTATATCTAGTCCCTGTCCCTTTCCTTTCTAGTCTTTCCAACCAACTCTGTTTCCCAGACATCAAGAGTTGAGCGATTTGCCTCCATCAAGCCCTTCTGCTATGATGTTTCTGGCATGGAACCAGCCAGCCATGGACTGAAACTCTAAAAACATGAGCCAAAATAAATCCCACTTCCTTGAAGTTGTGGGTGTCAAATATCTTGCTCCAGCCAATCTCACTAATATATAAAATTGGGGCCAAGAACTGGGGTCATTGCTGTGACTATCCCTGATCATGTGACACAGAAGCCTTTGAAACTGGCTTGCAGGAGTAGTTTGGAAAGGCTTAAAGATACTGGGTACAAAGCCCAAAAATGCTGTAAGTAGAGCTTAATGAGTGATTCTGGTGAGAGCTCAGAAAGCCAGAATGCTGATAAGAATGTAGATAGTAGAGACTGTGATCATGGGCCAGGGATTTAGCTCAGCGGTGCCATCGCCTGCCTTGCAAGTGCAAGATCCTGAGTTCGATTCCTATAACCAAAAAATTTAATAAATAAATAAATAAGAGAGAGAGAGAGAGAGAGAGAGAGAGAGAGAGAGAGAGAGAGAGACTGTGACCATGAGGTTTCAGATGGGAATAAGAACTCAACTGGAAATTGGACTAGAGGCCATATATGTTACATTTTATAGATAAATTCTACATTTGCCCTAAAACTTCATGTGATCTAAGAGCAATAAACTAATTGACCTGGAAGAGAAAACTTCAAGGAAGCCCAATATTCTGGCATAATTACTCTGGCATGAGTACTGCTAGCAACTTTTAACTATATTTATAGTATCAGAAAAATTTGAAAAACTTAAATTTGGGCCTAAAGGGAACTATGTGCAAAGTTAGGGCTAAAGGATAGAGGGTTGCTGAAAAGATTAGTAACATTAAAAAGAAACAAAGTATTTTGCACTGATACAGAAAGGAAGATGCCATGAGGGCATCTCAGGAATCAGCAAAACCCCCCAATCATTACAGGTTCAAGTGCATAAAAGTACAAATTCCTTTGAAAGACTGTTTTGCGGAAAAAGTCCTAGGGCACCCTATTCACTCATGGCCATTTAGGAAAGTATTTTTTCATGTTCAATTATCCAGATGCTCAAAGGCTGCTACAGCCATAATCTTAAGGGTCTCAGCTACTGCTAGCACTAGTAGCAGCATACCTTGGCATCATCCACATAATGCTGGTTTTGCAGGCACGTAGAGTGCAAGAGTTGTGGGGTCATGGGAGCTTCCACCCAAGTTCCAAGGGAAAGCCTAGAAACCCAGGAAATACATTGCTGGATTGGAGTTCCTGCCAGGAGCCCCTAAGAGGGTGATGAATGAAGTTATGAAAGTGGAGCTAAAGCTGCAATGGAGCCCTCAGGAAGTTGAAAATATCAGGAGTGTGGATTGGCTGAGGAATACCACAGGCAATGAGCAAAGCCAGCCCATGGGGGAAGTCATACGGTGAGCAAACAACAAGGCCATAGAGGTGGAGCCACCCAAACCCTTTGGAACTCACATCCCAGCACCATATGCCCTGGATGCCAGACATAGAGCTACAGAATTGAGTTAGTCATTTTCGTATCACTGTGACAAAATACCCAACACCCACAACTTAAAAGAAAGGAAGTTTATTTTGGCTCACAGTTTCCGGAGGGCTCAGTCCCTTATCAGCTGGCTCCAAGGCAGACAGCATAATAGAAGTGCAAGTGGAGGAAAGTTATTCACATAGTGCTCAGGAAGCAAAGAGCAGGAAGAAGCTAAGCCAAGAAGACACTCCTTCAGGTCAAATTCCCAGTGATCTGCTCCCTCTGACCAGGACTCACCTCTAAAGAGGAGAGACTTTTGAGGGACAATTTAGATCTAAATCATAAGAAGGACTTCATGTTTGCCCTGCAGGATTTTGGTCCAACTTTTCCCCTATTATTTTGTAACTCCTTGGGCATCCCGTTTTGAATGGGAATGTTTTACTCATTGTATCTTAGAAACATATAATGTGTTTTTTAAGTCTTACGTGGTTCACAGCTAAGAGATTGCTTTGAGTCTAAAAAAAGGGACTTTTGACTTGGATTTTTGAGCAATGCTAGAGCCATTGAAACTTTGAGGCAGGCATAGACATGATTTTAGTTGTACACAGGGTTGTTGAATCATCTTAAGTGAAATTATGATCTTATTATTGTCTTTATTTGGAGCTAAAGTATGGTTTAAAGAGATTTATTTCAGTGTTAAGTTGGCAAAGGGTGGAATATGACAGGTAAGTTTGACTGTGAACTTGATTGGCTTGAGAAATGTCTAGATTAATAAAGCATATTTTGGGTGGATACTGGGGTGTGACCTCGGATACTATATCTGGTCCCTGACCTCTTCCTCTACTCTCTGTTTGCCAGAGGCCATGAGGTAAGCAGCTTTCCTCTGCCATGCCCTTCCAGCATGGTGTTTCTGCCTTGAAGCCAGCAAACCATGGACTAAAACCTCTGAAACTAAGAGCAAAAATAAACCTCTCATCCTTTAATTTGTGGGCATAAGATATTCTGTCCCAACAATGGAATAGTTGAACAATACAGAAACTGGTTACAAAAGTGAGGTCTGCTTTGATTATGCCATGGAAGACTCTGAAACTGGTTTATGCGAGGCCTTTCTTAGAAGCAACCTCTCTTTTCACTTCACAGATAGAAACAAGGCATGATGAGTTACCTAACTTGTTCAAGGTCACACAGGTAGTAAGCAAGGGTCAAACCTAGCAAAGATCTGTCTGTAGAGGGAGGATTCTTAGTTAGGATTCTTATGCTATACATTTTCCTCTACCATCTTTTTGTTAAGAATTTTTTCTTTTCCAAGAAGTTTTAGATTAATAGCAAAATCGAAAGGAAGGTACAAAGATTTTCTAGATACTTCCTGTTCGCAAACATGCATAGCCCATACCATCATTAATATTGATGCACTCATTACAACTGAAGAACATTCATTGTCACATTATAATCTCCCAAAGTCTATAGTTTACATTATAGTTTATTTTTTATGTACATTCTATAGGTCTGAACAAATGTATCATGATATGAATCCACCATTATAATACCCTACCATGTATTTCCACTGCCAAAGTGGTAATAATAAAAATAATATTAACAATGAATGTATATAACATCTAATGAATATTTACTATGTATTAAACACTGATGAATCCTCTTCATTTTTATTAAAAAATTAAATTACAACTCGTGGATTTTATGAGCTAAAATGAGGAAGGGATGGAAAGAGAGATGGAAGGATAGAGATGCTAATGGATATATTTTAGAGGAATCAAGAGATACACTATTATAGCTGATTGAAATAGTAATGAACATTTTAATTATTAAGGCTGGAAATGTGGCCCCCAAAAGAATTAAAAATAATGACGGACACTCATGTAGACCTATGGGTCAAGGCAGCCACAGCTAGTCAGTCGCAGAGCATCCAGCAGCTGCCACAGAAAGAGAAGAAAGACAAGGTGTAAAAGACCCACAAATGAACTGGAGGCTGAAGCAGGCCATACAAGCTCACTGAGATTGAACAGTAGGGAGAAAGTTCAAGGCTAAGGAGGTGAGGTGCAGGAGACTCAGGAGTGCCACGACCACGCCAGTAGAGTCTGCGTGACAATGCCGGTCACCTGGCAGAAACCAGACCAGAGGTATCGTCCCCACGGGGTTAAGCCTCCTGGAGGTCCTTGGCACACACCGCATGCAAAGTCAGCCGTGAAGAGAATAGCTGGCCTCTCTGCCTGCAGTTTGGGGACATTGGGTTCATCTATAATTCTGTTCTATTTTGTCTTTATTACTATTTGTTCATTATCTGTAGAATTGTATTCTGGGCCCAGGAAAGGTTAGGAACAATTAGATGTTCCTAGAGATGTGGAGATATTGAGGCACAAGAGGACGGGCGGCCAAAGTGCTGACCCTGAGCCCCGGACTGTGAAGTCCTGAAGGTGAACCTGAAGGTGACATGCTAAAGCCAGTCCTTTGTCTTACAAACTTCCCCTTCTGACTGCGTATAGGTGTGGTCTTACCTTGACTTAATGGTCTTAGCTTTTGTGATGGTATAGAGGTGTGGTCTTACCTTGACCTTGTGGTCTTAATTTTTACAGTACTATTGTCTATCTTATGCCTGCCTGTGACTGGAATCACTCTTGTGGTGTGCCCTTGAAACTAGTATATAAACACCTGGAGTTAGAAATAAAATTGCAGCAGCATTTGCAAGCTTCACCTCGGTGTTGAGTGCTTTTGTCTGACTGTCATCGCCGAACCTGCTCCCACCTTTCAGAGAACCTGTATCTCCTCGTGAAATCCCGTGTTTGCTGCCCTACAGTCGGTAGCAAGGAGAAGCAGCTGAGCTCCAGAAATACTTCTGGCAGAGCAAGGAAGAAATCCTGGAAAATCTCTTGTCCTTTCTTTGATGTCTGGCCTGAAATCCATGAAGAGTGCTGCCTAAATGGACAGAAGAAAGAAGTACCTGTTCTGTGGGTTGACACTGTAGATGGTCTCATGGAATATGAAGTTTTAGCAAAGTCAATTTCTATTCTTATGAAATGCATTAAATTAGTTCTTAAATTGCATAATAGTTCCCTTCACTTTTTGGAGAAGAGCATAGCTAGTTTCTTTGAATAAATTGAGTACTTTCTCCAAAGGTTTCATCTTTTTAACTCATTTTCATAGAAATGTAATGAACATATTTTGTCTGTTTTCCTATACCTTTTAGCTCAAGCAACATGTATCAGTACTGACTTTCTCTTTCTTAGATTTAGTAGGAAAAAAAACAGTGCTTTAATAAAGAAAGGAAGTGATTAAGTAACTTCTTCCTTCACACTTTCTTGAAGGTCAGGGGCTTTATCTATGAAAATGTAATAAATAGCTAACTTGTATGAGGCAGCAGCCAATCTTAAAGTAGTTTATTCCAAGGAAGGATTTGGACAGTGAATACTAGTATATTTATTTGGGCAGCGCTTAGTTTATTTTAATAAAAATTACTAGACAAGCCAGGTGTACTGTTGCACGCCTGTAAACCCTAGCACTCAGGAAGCTGAGACAGCAGAATCATGAACTTGAGGTCAGCCTGGGCTACACAGTGAGAGCCTGTCTCAAAAGCACAAAAATAAAAACTTTTACTACATGATAAGACTCAACAACTTGTTACTTGTTATTATTTGGTATACTGATAATCATTTACAACTAAAAATAAAGACTATCATGCAAAATAAAATAAAAATAATGATGGAAAATTATTGAGAGGAGGAAACAAATGAGCTAAATCTTGATAACTAGTGGCTGGAAAGAGATATTATAGTTATATTGAAATAAATGTCCTAGGGCCAGGGATTTAGCTCAATGGTTCCACTGCCTGCCTCACAAGCGCAAGGACCCGAGTTAAATCCCTGGTACAAAAAAAAAAAAAAAAAAAAAAAAATAAAAAAAAAAAAAAAAAAAAAAAAAAAAGAAAGAAATGTCCCAAACAAGAATAATGTGGTGTAAACATCTCATATACATATGTGTGTGTGTGTGTGTGTGTGTGTGTAATCCTTTCCTTTCTTTATTAAAGCACTTTTTTTCCTACTAAATTATCTATCTATCTATCTATATATATATATATATATATGCATGTGTGTTTATTTATTTGCTGTACTAGGGACTAAATGCAGGTCCTCATGCATGCTAGGCAAGTACTCTTTCACTGAGCCCAGCCTCCCACCCCTTTTAAATTTTATTTTGAGATGCAATCTGGCTAAATTTCCAGGCTGCTCTTGAATCCATGATACTCCTGCCTTAGCCTCCTAAGTAACTGGGATTATAGGTGTGTGTTACCATGCTGGGGTATACATATATGATTTAGATATACAGAGGCACCACCAGATGAAATCAAAACTGAAATTGATAAGATGATCTGGGAGTTGACTAAAAACAGAGAGAAGAGGTCAGAAGTTTCTATTTTATTTCTATAACTATTTTCTTTGAAGTGTATAAAGTGTGAGATATAAAAATAAAATCTTGCTTATTAACTCCATCATATTATTTTGCCTTCAATGCTAATATTTTTAAATTTATATTAAAATATACTAACAATATATTGTTATCCAATACCCAAGGGCCTGAGTTCGATCCCTGGTATCAAAAAATAAATTAATTAATTGAATAAAATTTAAAAAATAAAAAGCAGGAGTTAAAATCAATAATGATTAAAATAAAATTAACAAATTAAAAATCCAAGAGCTCATTATTTGAAAGGGCTAAGAAATAAACAACTATCCACCAAACAATTACAAGAAAATCAGATAAAAGCATCATTCTGAGCTTCAATAGACTGATTTCATCATGATTTCCCTGTTTGACTCGTCTTAATATTTTCACCCAATTAGTACTACAAATGTATTAACAAAGCTGACAGAGGGACCTTTGCACATATTAACATCTATGAAAGACTAAGAAATGTAGGTGTCCGTGTTCTCTGCACATTCTGCAGGGTTCATTTTCTTCCCTGAGCCTTAACTCAGGACACAGGATCCCCAGGGAAGCTGTGCTTTTCTTCTGTTGTTCGTAAATGAAGGCCATGATGGTTTCTGATCATCATAAGCAGTTTTTTCCTTTTTCTTTCTCTTTTCCCCTCTCTTACAGCATTGGGTACTGATCATCAGAAGCCAGTCTGGCCAGAGCACAACGTTCCCATGCTTTACCCCTGACACAGTAAGCATGGCTCCACCAGCCTCTCCATGAAACATACAAATGGGTTCCAGAAAGAAGCAGAGCGCAAAAGGATATGCAAGTAAAGATGAGCTCATCGTCATTTATAATAGAATGGCATCAATAAATTCTTCTTCACATGCTAAATGAAAGTCCATGACATCGCTGCATCTCCTGAGCAGACAAAGCAGCAGCTAAGGGGAAAGACACACCTCATACATTTCAAAGGGAATTCCTTTCCAGTAAATCAAAACAACATGGTCAATTAACTTCCTCAAAGTGTTTTCAGAACTCGGCTCCATTTCCAGGCTTTGTTCAGCTAGTTCTATATTTCAGTAAACCCTCGCTTTCTCCAACAGAAGAGAAAGTAGTTGGGTGGATATCCTTTCTTAAACATGATGCATTCAATAATATAAGAAATTCTCTTCTGCCCCCTACTTTCATAACTAGAATTATAAAATCAAGTAGGAATACTTAGATTTTAGGCATGCAGTCTGGCTGCTCCAACATGCCCCATGAGTAATTTTATTTATTCCCTGCTTTGTTCCAAAAATGATCTCAGGGTGAGTCTAATGAATCAACTTCACATTAATAAAACCCATTCTAATCTGCACTGGGTAAAGATTGATAGCAATTGTGGGGAGGTTTTAAGATCCCATACAATAAAAAGTCCAACTAAGGGAATAACTTAATAATGGACAACTTTTTGAAAGCTCTAGTTCTGGGAATGATAGTCAGATGCCAATATGCTATAGGTTTGTTACTGTTTTTTGTTGCTGTTGTTTATTTGTTTTATATAAGATCTTCCTCGTTTGCTTTTTTCTCCCCATTCCCTGCAGACACTACTTTAGACGACACCCTCACTAAAGGATGCGTAGGCTGATTTTTATTGATTTATTAAATGTTACTGTTGCAGAAGTATTCTCACTGGTCATGATCCCCCAGTTTCCCCCCCTTACAATCTAGCTGACTCACTGTGGCTAAAAAGAGTGGCTTTCATGTATAGTCCTTCCCACTCAGAACCCTTAAATGGCTCCCCACCACAAAAATAACCTAACACCCATGGCAGCCTGACCCTCAAGGGGCTTCTCTTTCTTCGTCATCTTCTCACCCTCCTCTGTGCTGTTTATTTTGGCTGTCACCACTCCTGAAGCCACCTTGCTCTCATGTAGCTTCTCTCTGTGAATAGTCTTTGTTGATCACCATTAACATTCCTTTATACCGGATCTAGTACCATCTTTCTGAAACACTACAGAAAAATGTTCAACAATGCCCCCTCTCCTCCACACTCTCACAGCCACTGTCCATGCCACTCACCTAGTGTTGGACCCAGGCAGGACCCAGAGTGGTTTTCATCTTTCTGTAAATCAGTATGTTCTTTCTCTTAAACCAAATTGAGTCCTTTGAGGCAACTAACTGCTACACATTTATTTCTACGAACTGCACTTGCTGAATAATTAGACCCAACCTGATAGATTTGCCTAGCAAGCTCAGCTATAGGGTCTTAAACAGGTACATGTGCACCCCAGGGGGGACTGGGAGACCCTGGGGCAATATAAGTTAAAGATGATGCATCTTTGAGAAGTTACTTTCACTTCAGCAGCATAAAGTGGTATCTTAAAATAAAATCAAAATACTATAGAGAATATCGTCATTTCAAATGAATTTCCAAAATGACAAAATTTAAAAATAACACAAGAAATGTCAAGTAAGTGTCTGGACCTCATTAGTTATTTAAAAATAATGCTGCCAGGTCATCTTCAGTTCCTTCCAGGGTGAACTTGAGTTGTTACACTAGTTGAGAACATTTAGGTGGAAATGTTTTATCCTGTAGACTATAAATGGAGAGTGGGAGAAAAATGCAATTATTTCATCCCTGCCCCCATCATTTCTATTTTAAGGTGCAACCAATACACAGTGTTTTCATTAAAATGGGTAACAGAAATCAAGCTGGAAACCCCAGTTACTCAGGAGACTGAGGCACAGGGGTCACAAGTGAAGGCCAGCCTGGGCAAATTAATGAGATCATGTCTCAAAATAAAAATAAAAAGGGCTGAGAATGTAGATCCATTACAGAGCACCATTGGGTTCAGTCTCCAGAACAAGAAAGGGGAAAAAAAAGAAATCCGATTTTCTGAAGATTTTCTTTCCATTCTTAGTTGTATTCTCTTGGTTATGATCTAGTATTCACATCTGATATAAATACTGAGTAGATGTTAGTGTGACTGCTCTTAAAATTACTCTAATGTTAAGAAGCCTACGTGGAAACACTGTCACAAATGTTCATCTGCAAGAACAGCTTGTTATGGGTTTCAAGCAATGCAGCGAAGTAAACACATTTCGGTTCAAAAACAAAAGTATTTTTAAAAGCATTCTTTTAAAATTAGAATCTACGTGATATACACATACACTATCCAGTACACTATCCACTAACATGTGTATCTTAAATTTAATTTGATTCACAGAATATGCAACATGTGCTGGAGATGTTGGGAAAATTAATAAAAAACAAGTAATTTAGACTGAGCCCCTCACAATGGCTGATAGTCTTTTTAATGTAATTACTACAGGAAAGATGCCCTTGGATTTCCCAAGCAACTTTTCTCGTAGGTCTTTCAAGCCACCAAGAGCTGTAGACAAACCATGAAGTTCTAATAGTGTTCTTTGAAGTTGCTCATTTTGAGTGAATTGGTAAATATTTCATACGCTTCTGAAATTATCTATAGTTCAGTATCTTCCGGGAATTACCAGTTCCTCGTTTGATAAGACAATTTTCCTTTGTGCTACCTACTCTCATATGTCACTCACAATGAAGGCTGGAGGTTCTGTACATCTTAGTCAAAATGTTACTTTGGAACTGGACCTAGAAAATAACCACTTCCCAATTTTTTAGATGAGAATCTGAGGTCAGGAGAAATTGTTCAAGGCCATGAAGGATTTATCAGTGCTCACCTTTCATTCCAGTATTCCATTCCTAACCAGAAGAATGACCTTTCTGAACCATTTCATCTGAAGCACCTTCCCAGAGTCCGTGTTTTAGTACTAGGGATGATCAGGATAGAGGCGATGGCCTTGACTTTTGCTCAAGGCAACAATCTACCTGCTTTATTGGTCTAATGTAGTGGAAACACCATCCTGTACCCTAAGGCACTCTTGAAAGGAATGGTCCTTTCTGAATACAACACAAGATTCAATCCAATCCTGAATCTTATAGTGATTTGTTTAGAAAGATGCAAGCAAGTTTTCTAAATCCACTTGGGGAAATCTGGCCCATGTGAAGACCATGAGGACCTCCTTAAAATTCGTGCCAGAAGAGGGTTGCTGTTGATGCCTTGATTCTCCCAGGCTCACAGAAAACATTCAATCAAAAATTCCCTTGTAGGAAGCTAGGTATTGCTCTTCCCTCTACCCTGGGCTCATGATTTTTGTTAAGTTGATTTTTATTGCCTGTGCAGACTATTTGTTTTTATGGGACAGGGAGAGAGAAGTTTAAAAGTTAAATTTCCTTTGAAAACCAAGATATGTCATGTAAAGGTACAAGATCCCAATGATTAATGTAACTGTACTGTGTACTTTTAAAAACTACCAATAAATTTAATAAAAAAGAAAAAAAATTTCTTTTTTTTCTTTTTTAGTTTATTGGAACATTTTAGGTATGCAGTACAGTTACATTCATTATTGGGATCTTGTACCTTTACATGACAGGTCTTGGTTCTCATTTTTTCCCCTTGTCCCTGCCCTCCCTTCATCCCCTCCTCCCCTCCCCATTTAAAAACACTTTATTTCCATTTTCTCATTTTCTCGTAATTGAAAAAAAAATTCTTTGAAAATGAAAAAGTAAACACTTTCCCATAGACACCTTAAAATTTTAAATAATGGAGGCCAGAGATGTGTTTGCAGGAAGTCAAAGAAATATGAAGTCTGAGAAAGATTTGATGAGCCCTTGATGGCTTGAAGATGGAGGGGGCCACATGGCAGGAATGAGAAAAAACTGAGTTCTGAAAACACTCATGATGCTCACTAAGAGCTCAGAAGAAGATCCCAGCCCAGAAGAGAGCACTGCTCCAGTCATCACCTTGATTTTACCTCAGGGAGATTGGGCAGAGAACCCAGCCACACAAGGCCAGATTTTGTTATTGGAAATGGAAGTAAAAAATGCATGTAAATTGCTGGGAAAAATATTAAAATAATGCTAAGAAGTCTCAGGCTGGCCCCTACTAGATGTGAGTTCAAATTCTAGCTTTGTTGATGCCAATGCCCACCTGGGCCCTTTACCAAGCTGGAGGAGGACTTGGGAATTGAGCACCCCACCCCCAGCCCCTGGGTTCTCCCCAGTACAGGGCAACAGAGGTGACAACCAACAGACTGATGTGATTAAAGAGACCAACACCCAAGATGAGAGTTTTGCTTCAGGACTGAAGTGATACCCCCCACAGAAACCAAGTGAGGACAGATTTGTTAGGCTTGGAGAGGGTGACAGCTAGATGGGGCTCTCCTGGGATCCCATGGGAGGCCCAGGCACAGACCAGGAAGATCACAAAGCCTGAGTTGCTGCAGGAGGCTAGGTTTAGTGGGAGTAACAGTCAGAGGGGCCGATCCTGAAGAAGAGGCATTTAATACAGTGATATGTTTGTGCTCTGCCACTGCTACCTGCATCCAGCAGAAATTAATGGACTGAACTACTGTAGATCAATTTAAAGAGTGGCCTAATTGTCTACACTTAAATCACAGTCCTTTTGGTTTTGGTTAAGTGCTGTTCATGAGCAGTTCCTAGAGTTTGTCAACATCCAGTTGAAATTTAATACCATTGTTGTAGCTGAATTTATTACGATAGCCAAGGTAACATTGTAATGGCTGGTGACTGGTTTTCTCAATATGCCAATCTCTAGATTGCCTGAGGGTTATGAACAATATTATGACTTGCTCACAAACAATGGGGCACTGGGCCAAAGAATTTGCATACCCCCACACAAAAAAACAAATACATCAGAAATATGAAAAGACAAGGCAACAAAATGCATTAAAAAACTCCCAAATCTCCCAAAATTGGTTCAGAAGGTATATTATCTGATGACAATGCAATAAAACTAGAAACCAATAAAAAAAACCCACATAAATTATGCAGGCATGTGGAAATTAAACAACACACTGTGGAATAATCAATGGGTCATAGAAAGAATTAAAGAATAAGTAAGACAGGGGCTGGGGATGTAGCTCAGTGGTACCACACCTGCCTGGTAAGTACAAGGTCCTGAGTTCAATTCCCCAGTACCGCAATAAATAAATAAATAAATAATCAAACAAACAAATAAATAAAACAAAACAGTTCCTAGAATTAAATGATAATATCAGTACAACATACTAGAAATCATGGGACAGAATGAAAGCAGTCTTAGAAGAAAGTATGTAGCGGTGAGTGCCCACATCAGAAAAACAGAATTAGCCCAAACAAATAACCCCAGTGATGCATCTCAAGGTCTTAGCAAAAGAGGAACAATTCAAACTCAGATCTTGTACAAGGAAGGAATTATAAAGAACAGAACAAAAATAAATGAAATGGAGACTGAAAAAAACAATACAAAGAATCAATGAATTGAAGAGCTGGTTCTTTGAAAGAATAAACAAAATAAAAAAACCTTTAACCAATCTTACCAAAAAAAGGAAAGAAAAGACACAAATTAATGCAATTAGAAATGAAAACAGGTATAATCACAACACTGCCAAAATCCAGAAGTAGCAACTATTTCACAAACAAACATGCAAAACAATTGGAGAACTCAGTGGAAATGCAGAAATTCCTAGATATGAATTACCAAAACTGAGCCAAGAAGACTTAAAAATCTTGAACAATACAATAACAGGCAATGAAATTGAAGCAGTAATTAAAAACAAAAGCTACTAAGAAAACTCAGGACCTGATGGATTCACAGATAAATTCTACAAAAACTTCAGGGACCATCTTACACCAATACTTCTCAAGCTTTTTAATGAAATTGAGAGGGAAGAAGTACTTCGAAAATCATTCTCAGAAGCTAACATTATCCTGATCCCAAAACTCAGCCAAGATCTAACCAACAAAGAGAACTATAGGCCAGTTTCTCTAATAAATGTAGATGCAAAAGTTCTAAAAAAGATACTGGCAAATAGAATGCAACAAATCATCAAAAAGAGATCATACACCATGACCAAATAAGCTTCATCCCAGGGACGCAAGGATGTGCAACATGTGTAAATTGTAAATATAATTTATCACAGACAAAAATCACATGATTACCTCAAGAGATTCAGAAAAAGCCTTTAGTGAAATCCATCATCCATTCATGGTTTTTTTTAAAAACTTGAAGAAAATAAGTACAGACGGTCTTCATCTCAAAATGATGAAAGCTATTTGTGACCAACCTACCACTAACATCATATTAAATGAGAAAAACTGAAAGTCTTCCCTCTAAAATCAGAAACAAGACTAGAATGTCCATTATCATCACTTCTGTTCAACATACTCCTTAAAATATTAGCCAGAGCAATCAAGCAAGAGAAAGAAATAAAGTTAAAGGACGATATTTGTAGATGACATGATCCTTTATTTGTAAGACCCCAAAACTCTGCCAAAAAACCCTGAGAATGAATTTAAAAATTCAGTAGCAAAGCAAGATACAAAATAAACACACAAAAATTAAGGCCATTCCTATATAGTAATAATGAATTCACCGAAAAGGAAATTAGGAAAATAATACCATTCATGATAACATCAAAAAATTAAACATTTGGGTATTAAGCTAACTAAGGAAGTAAAAGACCTGTACAATGAAAATTATACCAGGCTGACAAAGGATATCAAAGATATCAGAAAAGGTAAAAATATCTCCTGTTCCTGGTTAGGTAGAACCAACCTAATCAAAATAGCTGAACTTCCAAAACTTATACAGATTTAACATAATCCCTATCAAAATACTAACATAATTTCTCATATAGCTAGAGAAAATAATCCTAAAATTTATTTGGAATCAGAAGAGACCAAGAATAGCAAAAGCAATTTTGGATAACAAAAGCAAAGCAGGTGGCATCACAATCCCAGACTTGAAGTTATGTTATAAAGCTATAGTAATTAGAACAGCTTGGCACATGGATCAGTGGAACAGAATAAAAGAAGCAGTAGCAACCCTAGACACATACAACTCTTGATCTTTCACAAAGGAGCCAAAAATAATACACTGGAGGAAAGACAGCCTCTTTAAAAAATGGCGCTGGGAAAATTGGATATCCATATGCAGAAGATTGAGTCCAGATCCATATATCACACAGGTATAAAACCAAAATTGAAATGGATCAAAGATCTAAATGTTAAACAGAAAAGAATCCACTCAAAGACAAAACAGGTACAACTCTTGAAGATATGGATGTGGGCAAGAATCCCCACAGCACAAGAAATAGTATTGAGAATCAACAAATTAGATCACATCAAATTTAAAATCTCTGCACAGAAAAGGAAATACAAAGACAATCTACAGAATGGAAAATAATTTTTCCAGCTATTCTATGGACAGAGGACTAACATCAAGAATATATAAAGAGGGCCAGGGATTTAACTCAGTGTTTCTACTGCCTGTCTTACAAGTGCAAGGACCAGAGTTTGATCCCCGCTACCACAAAAAAAAGAGTATATAAAGAATTCAAAAAGTAAGATTCCCCCAAATTAAAATATCCAATCAAAAAATGGGCATGCAAAATGAATACACACTTCACAGAAGAAGTACAAATAGCCAATAAATACTTCAAACATGCTTATTGCTGACTGACAGAGAAATGAAAGTTAAAAGTACACTGAGATACTATCTCACACCAAAATGAATAGCTATCATCAAAAATCTAGTAATAATAAGTGCTGGCAAGGATGTGGGGGGAAAAGAATCCTTCTATATTTTTGGTGGGAATGTAAACTAGTGCAACCAGTGTGGAAACCAGTGTGGAGATTCCTCAAAAAACTAAAACTAGAAATTTCATTGATCCAGCTACCCCTCTTCTAATACAGGGATACATACATGTCCATGTTTATAGCCGCACTATTTATAACAGCTAGATCTTGGAAACGGTACATCTCCATCGACAGATGAAGGGCTAAGGAAAATGTGGTATTTGTACTCAGTGGCATTTGTACAGGCATTTGTAGGTAAATGGATGCAATTAAAGAACATAATATTAAGTGAAGAAAGTCAGATATACAACTTCAACTATCACATGGTTTTTCTTATATGAGAAACACAAAATATATGTATAAACATACAAATAAAGAGCAAAATAGAAGCGAGATAAATAGGAAGCAGGGAGAAGTTCAAATACTTCCCCAAATGACATATTCTGTTGTTTCAGACATATTTTAATATATATGTTCATTTGTTTCATTTATACTGCTAGTTTACTTTAGAGAGGAAAAAAGAAAGTTTTGTGTTGTTATCTGTTTGTTTCTTTTTGTAAGAATCGTTTTGGTTTGTATCTTCTATTCTGAATATCTACTTTGAAGATAGTAATACACCGTGTATGAACTGTTGTTATTCTCTTATTGTGTTATGACATTCTAACTTTGCTACTAACCTTTTATATGACCTTGTCTCATTTCCCATCTATATTTTAGGGACAAGGTTAGCATATCAATATCTGCTCTCTAGAGTAATATGAAGAGCCACTGGAATCATGCTCCAAAGTCCTTCGCATACCATAAGGCATTGTGTAAATTCAAGTTTTTACAATAAACTTCCCCTCTAAAAATCATGTTGATATCAATTCTGTATTTTTCCCTCCACACATGCTCCCCCATTTTTTAAATTTATTTACTTATTTATTTATTTTTGTTACCAGGGATTGAACTCGGGTCCTTGTGCTTGCAAGGCAGGACTCTCCCATTTTAAATGAGTATAAAATTCAATAGCTCCATTTTGTGAAATATCTTATTGTGGAAAAGTGGCATAAAGGCATTTTTAACTACCAAAACTTTATTTGAAGGAGCCATATCTCCCTCAACAAACATTCAAAAGTTTGAAATATATTCCAAGATTGATATCCAACTTTTCCCCCTTGGCTCATTTCAGGACAGTGCCTGGTTAAATTCACTACTCACACTAACAGCCACACAAAAAATAACACAACGGCTCCCATCCCTTTCTTACCTCCCTAGCAAACAATGTTTAGAAGCATTTTGACACTAGGATTTCATCCAATCCTCCTAACCTGTTCTGAAGTAGGGATGAAATGATACTGTATGATACATGTTGGGCCTGAACCACACCACCAGTCAAGAGCAGAGCCAGACACGGAGCTGAAGCCATCTTATTGCAAGTTGGGTGTCTATCCCAATCCCATTCCACCTGGACTGGCAGAGGGTAGAGAGGACAGAAGATATCACACACAATTAGCCCAGACTATTATCAGATTTATCATTTTCTCTCCAAACACCTGTTCACGTGCCCAGGTAGTGCCAAAGTTCCATCCAGGTTAGAATTCAGGACATGCCCTGCAGTATATGTGTGAATTTATATATTTGTTTACTTTTTGTTAAATAAATGGACTTGGGTTCAAAATGAAAGTTATGCTAAAATCCATAGTCAGAAGTCTCAGGCTGGAATGTAGCTCAATGGCACAGCACCTGCTTGGCAAGCACAAGGTCCTGAGTTTGATCCCCCATACTAAAAATTGAAGTCTCATAACTTATCCCCAACAAAACCTACATGTTCATTTTATCTGAATGTATCCAACAACATCCCATGCCCCCTCCAGAGGAAAATATACACTCTGGAATCATGTCAGGTCATTAAGGAACTACAAGATAAAATTTCTTACATTAGACCTAATTTCCTTCTCATCAAAAGCTTGAATTCAGGCTTTAGCATACAAAAAAGCGAAACTATGAATAAATACAGCACTGATAAAACTGAAAGTCATAAAGGCAGAAAATGAAATTCAAAGCACAACTTTTTGTATGTATCAGATATTCCTTCAGGAAATTCATTATTTGAAGCCTCATTTCAATCTTTTGAAATTGCCAGTCAGTTCATTTAATGACAGGCCACAAATGTGCATTCAAGTACAAATTGGTAATGTGAATAGGAGATTTGGATCTGGGTTAACAATGGCTTTGACTCTGGATTGTAAACATCGAAAGGGACCTGTGGGAACACATTTCACTGGGGAGAGAAAGCACTTTGGCTTATGAAGTAGGTAGACTCAGCCATCACTGTCGATCCGATAGTAGCAAGTCAAATGCATGCAGCCTTGTTATTTCTCTAATGAATCACATTCCACCTCTTGACCTACTGTATCTGAGCCCCAGGGATGACTGTCGCTGATCTCAGGGACTGATCATCTGCCCTGGGCATTCTGTCACACACACCACAACTCAAAACGATGATTTGAAATATAAATTATTCCTTTACCTATACCTTGGCTAATGCAGATAATTGAGCAGGAAGAGTGTTCTCTTGGGATTCACAGATTTGGGAGTGAATACAGGTATGGAATTATTGATGGATGAAAAGGCAGGAAAATTCTTTCAAAGAGTCCTGCATTTTTTCTGGCTGCCACTCAATTGTCTGACTAGCAAGACCAGAATACTAAACCGTTGCTTTCTCTAAGAAATGGATCTAATATCTGTTCTATTTATCTCACAGGATGGTTCTTAAAAGTTCTTTAAATAGTCTAGATAAAAATAAACAAATAAAAATATTATAATTGCTGTTAAAATATTTGAAGAAATTCATTTATTTTTCAAATATAGAGTTGGACATGATCTTTACAGTACAAAGAAAAACTACACTTGTTATCCAACAAATGAAAATAATCTAATTACAGAAAACCTAATTATAATTATCTTCCAAATTCACTACATTTATAATTTACATCGCAATGAGTTTGCTGGGTAGGGCACTGATTAAAATCACTGCTATATAAAATGGTTCATTCAGTATTTCTTTGGGAATGCAAATTAAGCTTAGCAAACAGTAAGCACACTTTGAAAATGAAATAATGTTGACATCCTAGGAGATGATTAAGAAAATTACAAAACTGCAACCCAAAAATGTTCTGATATGATCATATTGATTTCCCCAAAGGGAATGATTAAAAATAAAATTTGAATTATAAGTCAATTATAAACTTTTGAAGTCAGGTATCATTTTAGAAGGAATGTAACATTCAATAAAAAGGCAACACCACAAGTAAAGTGAGCTTTCAGTTTTGGAGAAACACAAGTTCTAGCTGTTAGCCAACTTCTGGCACTCAACTTAGGCAAGTCCTGCCTTGAATACTAATCAAATGGAAATAACCTTAAGTGAACACTGTAATGTAAATCCTTTCTTTAAAATTTGTAACAAGGAAACACATTCTTCTAACAAACTTCTGGAAGGTTAGAACTGATCTTAAAAAGTATTCCAAGCCCAGCCCTCACTTTACAGGATGAATGGCTATGACATCTAGCAGTGTTGTTTATCAGAATGATGAAAGAAAGACCTATCCTATTGGCTATTTCTCTGGACAATCATCAAGTCTTGTTCACTGGCAGAAAGGAATACCACACAGAGAATAAGAACACCTTCAACAAGTAAAGCCATTACATTTGCCTGTTTCTTTTAAGAAACAAAACATTAAGAGTTATTTCCATACTGGAAATTCTGGTATTTTTATAAATTCTAGTACTTTCTGTAAATTTTGTATCTAGTTTTTAATAGTAACTTGGTTGGCTCTTATTAGGATAAGATTGAATGTGTGTATAATTGTGCAGCACAACAAAGGTTAACACATTTGATTTCTTGCTCACATTTATTGGGACCAGAGAAACTAAAACAGTTATTTTCCTCCCAAAGACCTGGACAAATATAATACAGTAGCAATTTCTGAAATACATAACAAAACATCTTGGGTCATGAGTCAACATAAGATGTAAAACCTTAGAGATATTAATTCTGACAGCTTTATAAAATGTCACTCATCCAAGGCATTGCTGAAATAGACTTTAAAACTGCACATACATACATTCTATACACATAAAGGCAGCTATTCATAAAGAGAAAGAAAAGTCCTTTAGAAGCACTGTGTACAAAAAGCCAAAGAAATACATACATAGATCCTGAATGTTTTTAAGAGAAAATTTAGGTTTCAAGAAACAGTAATTTACCTTCAAATAAACATGTAGATGTTTTCAAACCTGGATAGATAACATTTTTGTGATGCAGATGACAAGAATTCACGCTGTGGATTATTTGTTTTCAAAGGTCACTTTCAAAGTACAGATTTCAAGTCCAAAGCAAATACCCATGGCATGAACAAGTAAGATGCCTAAGATTCTAACATCTGCTTCCTTATGGCTTTCCTCCTCACTTCCCTATCTAATAGCAAGAGAAAAGTCCCTAGAAAAGGCAACAGCTGGATTTGTACCATTATTCCTGACCACGTCTGGATGCTGGGTCTTCACACCAGATTTCAGCTTAGCCAATTTAAACATTCTATTTCAAATACTCTCTGCTACTCCAAACACAAAAAGATTTTGTTGTAACAGCTAGTCTTGTGTAGACTCGTGCTTGTTCTGGAACAGAAAGAAGATCTCTAGGAAAGGATAAAGCTAAGAAAGGAAGAAAACAAGGCTAAACTCTGTCACTGGCCAATCATCCAAAAATGGAAATATCAGCCTCCAACATTAACGTTGTCAGCTTTCTCCTTTGTGAAGAAGTCTAGTGTGGCTTGCATCATCTCCTTTCGTGCACCAGAGCTATGTTTGGATTCAGCCTATCAACCTCTTCTTGCTAGTCCTGATAACTCACTCACATTTCATTATTTAAGGTAGAAGTCACCATTTTTAGGCACTTTACATCATTAAGAAAATTAAGTCCAGTTACTTAAATTCTTTGACAAACATTCCTTACTCCCTAATCCTGGCCCCATCCCAAAGGTAGCTAATTCTGTTACAAATTCTCTGTGAGAAGACAATGTCTTTTAGTTTCGCCATGGAAATAGCATAGATTGTTTTTTTACACTTTTGCTCCAAATTCATGAGCTCTTCATCTGAGATCAGAGCATTTCAGTTACCTGAAATCTGCCCCTGTTTAAAGAGCCTTTGTGGAGCCACGTTCAGAGTTTACTAATGGAAGAGTGCACTACCATCTCTAACATTCTTAGTACAAAAATTCAATTTCAGCTGAGTTCCTGTGATCCCCTGAGCAATCATAAATGCCCTTTATGATGAGGAAGTAGGCTATGTATAAAACAAAGCAAATTAGCTATGCAAATATATGTACATTTATGTTTATAGTAACATGAAATACAGTGATGGAAGAGGTGTTTTTTTTCCTGAAGTATTTAGAGAGCCGAAGGAAAACAAAGTCATTGTTGAGAAATTTCTAATGATTAAAAAATGCTTTTGAATGGTTGCCATTCAAAAGTTTTCCCACAATTCTAAACTATGTTCTATACAAATGCTCAATAAAAAAGTACGTGACCAACAAATGCACTATACATGTATCAGATAACAATATATGTGTGTGAATTAAAATTCCTTAAATATATACATCCCCACTTAGGATACATTCCATTACATAGGCAAATCTTCACTCTTTAATAGGTCCAGATAGCAGCAATTTAATAATCTAGTTACCCAGTTACCTCAGAAGATATGCTAGGTCCTGAATATTTCCGGACATGGTATCCCTGGCTTCTAGGAGTGGTCTCTGTTAACATTTGTGTAGTTCTCATGAAGCACCTGGCTGCAATGCTAATGGCGACTATATAATCCTGTCATTGGAGAGACATGTGTTGTCCTCTCCAAACCCATTTATGTAAATCTGACGTACAGTACAAAGGGAAACATAAGTCACAATGGGATTGATAATGATCCAAACTATTTGAAATATATAAAATATTTCCATTTTATTTGTTATATATCTTTTTATTGTCTTATCAGTGCCTTGTATACACAGAAAGTATTAAGATTGTCCTACTAGATGCGGGAAAAATGATGCTAAGTTTTATTAAGAAAGCTGCTTTGAAATATGGAAATATCTTGATTATTAATTAGTGTTTTCCGGAGAGAGTGAAATATCATACTAAGTAGCATTTTAAAAGAGTAGTTTCTGAGTCTATGCCCTTGGGGAAATTATGAGCTTGCAACCAAAATTCACATATATACTGTGCAAAAGTATTTAGGTTGACTGATGATAAACCATTTTAGTCACTGAAAGAAAGAATGACTTTTAAGTAAAAATTTATTTTGTGTCTACCATTGAGTATATCCACACAGGCCCAATGGATAGAAATTCTAGGTAGGCTGCAAGGCATAGGGATTCTAGTTGTGCATATAGACTTTAATGTTTACCCTTGATCTATACTTTTAGATCCAATTCCAAATCTGCCGGTTGTATGAACACAGAGCTAAAGAAAGGTCCCTGTGATTTATGATGGTTTTGAACATCTTCTACTCTAACCTTATTTCACATACAATAATTTTGTAGACCATAACTACTGGCTGTATGAGAAGAACTGGTCACCTTAAAAAAAGTAACATTTGCCAAAGGACAGACACTAAATTAGACCATGTTGATTTACACGCTGCAACCCTTTTACTGGGAAGGGACAACTCCCTCTGCACAGCAGTTTCTCCCGCTTGAAGCTGAGATCACACACGGAGAAACCTATTGTGTTTCTGCCAAGTCACTGTGGGAAAGTTGGGCACAACACACCCAGTAATTGGCAGAGTCACAACCAACGTATCGACTCCTAAGATAAGCAGCCTGCTTTAGAGTATAACTCTTCGGAGAATTTCTTATTATGCAGTCTTATCCTTCCCTCCCACAGTGGGCTCCCCCTACATGTTTCTCACAGTAGCAAATCAACACAGAACACACCTTCTTCTCAGCATGTATGTTGTCAACCATAAAAGCACATTTATTATACTGAATGTTCACTTAGGCTCCTTTAATTTGGCTGGAAGACTAACAGTGCAGTGAGATCCTTTGAATGATAAAATGATGATGTACTAACTCCTCCTAAGCAACCCCAAAGCTCCCGACAAGCTCCTAGACAGTCTGGACTCCAGGTCCGGTTCTTACTACCTGGCAACACCTGCACCCAGGATTTGCCCTTTCCCAATCCGGCATGGACAAAGGCTTGCAGGCAACTTCAAGATCTGGACACAGAGGCACTTCCAGAATTTGGCAAGGAAAAGGAGGCAGCGTGTCACTAAGTGGGGCTTTGTCGTGTGCTGTATCACAGAGTCCAGACATCTGTGGCACGGGAATAGAAACAGTACTTTACGTTGTGGATGGGTCATGCTTCTTCTTCTTGCCCCGACAGGACTTGCAGACACAACAGATGATACACGGGGAGGCCAGGAGTAGCAAGGGTGAAGTCACCAAGGCAATGATACCCAGTCCCACAAGGATACCCACCACCTGGAATTTAAAAGAAAAACATACTTCAGCAGTTATACCTCCCTGCAGGTATACTTGTTCCAGTGTACCCTACATGGAAACGCTAACCCCAAGTGACAGTAGTTGGTGATAGAGCCTTTGGGAATTAACTAGGCCATGAAAATGGGACCTTCCAGATAAGGTTAGTGCCCTTGACTAAAGGACAGGCAATAGGAAAAAGGGGAAAAAAAGTCTTAGTGTAATCCAGAATGTACAATGTATTTAAAAGCATACCTTGATTTAGCATAATTATCTTATGTGTGTTTTAATATGTTTTGGCTGGGCGATTTATATTTATGATAATTAACTTGATAAGAAGTTATGAAATAAAGGAATCTGATGCTGGCAAAAAACAAAATGATTTAAATGGTGGAAGGGGAAAAATACAGAACTGAGAGCCAGGGATTTAGCTCAGTGGTTCCACCACCTTCCCTGTAAGCACAAGGTCCTGAGTTTGATCCCCACTCCAAAAAAACAAAACAAAAGAACTGAGAAGTGTGAAATACCTGTACATTTCCCCACAATGCATGTAAATCATTTTGGACTGCAAACATGTACTAATAGAAATATTTTTTTAATTTTAAAAACATCAGTGCCCTTATGAAAAGATGTTAGAGAGTTTCCTTCCCTTCTTTTGGCCTTCTTCTCTTTAGGACACAGCAAGAAAATGGCCATCTGTGAACCAGAAGAGAGCCCTCACCAGACAGTGAGCACACCACCACCAGACCTTTCAGGCTCCAGAGCTGAGAGAAATAAATCTGTATAGTTTAAGCCAGCCAACCTGTGACCATTTGTGATAGCAGTCCAAATGACTAAGACGTGGTCTTGGGCACATAAGACAGCTACCTTTACAGAGTATTTCAGCCAGTATTGTGCCGTGATGTGAACTGGGCACAAACAAAAAGATAAAAAGGACTAAACCAAAAATGAGAACAAAGCAGATGCTAATCCAAGCTTGGCAGCACCTCAGTAGAACTGCACTATTGGTGTTGGCTCATTCTCTACCTGGGTTTCCGTGATGGTCTCACAGGGATATTAATAATGAATACTAGGATATTAGCATTGATTTCCTCAAAAGGAACATAGTCTTTGATAGCTAAATAAACCAAGAATCCCTCTGAACCATATAAACACACAATGACATATACAGAGGGATCTAAGCCCCAGCATGGGCTCACAGTATTTTAGAGCTCTGCCTTTGATAGGTAATATACCTACTAGGGGTTTTAAAAAGTTCTTCCAGGGCCAGGGATTTAGCTCAGTGGTGCTGCCCCTGCCTCATAAGCCCAAAGTTCTGAGTTCAATACCCAGTACCACACACACAAAAAAAGTTCTTCCATATTTTTCAAGAGGAAAGGACATCTGCATCCATTCTGCAGGTCACTGTCAACTGCTTGGCTGTCTGGTGCTCCTGACCCTCCACTTGTCCTCAAGGAGACTGTGCTCATGCACTGTCTTTCTCCTAGTCCCACCCCAGAACTCCCAGAGCCTTCCAGGCTAGCACAGGTAGACAGGGAAAGAAGGTGGGGAAGATGAAGAGATCGACCCTTTAAACATCTCATCACAATTCTGGTTTATCCTGTGTCCCCCTTAAGGTCACCTGTGTTCGGTTCCACATAACTGATGCTCTCGAGTGGCCAAGTTTATTTCTGCATGGCCCTTTGTCATAATGTCTGAGGAAAATGTCATTCTGAAAAACAAAGGGAGGTCTCAGTAAACGCGCAGCTTCGAATTGAAAGATGAATATAAATCACATCAATCACCTAGTGATATTAATAACTCCCTCTGGGATACCAAGCCAGCAATCTTTGGCATATTTTGGAAATTGTGTGAATCACCAAGTGAAAACAGATCACAGTAGGATTTCTGATTGATTGTACAAAAAACATAACGCCTGATGAATTATTTTAGAGAGGTACTTACAAGCTCTTGCAGAGGCACAAAATGGAACGAGAGGACCATGAGTGGGATATCTGAAAGGCTGCTGCTGCAAAGTAGGTGAGAGAAAAACCAGAGAAAGGACTAAGGGCAAGACGGAGAAGTCCTGAGATATTAAGAGGGTAACTACAGTAATGGGTGGAGAAACAGGGAGACAAAATCAGACAAAAAGGGAAAGCTGCTGAGTAGAAAGAAGGCAGTAAGTCTGTCACGAGGACAATATTGAGATGGACTGGTCAGGGGGTGTGATAACCATGGCTTGGACATGTTAAACTTCACAAACAGTGGACATTCAGGCAAGTACTATTCACAGGGAAGTTCATTATATGGATCTGGATTTTGGCAAAAAGGTTTGGGCATCAGTGTACATGGGTAGAAGAAATCATACAAGGGCATGAATATCTGGGAAGGGACTGAGAATCCCAGATGCTGCTGAACACACTTAAGAATGGGTCAAGAAAGAACCTGAAACATGGCCAGAAAGGTTGATAGAAAACCAGCAGAGATGGTCACTGGAAAGTAGGCAGCCAGGATGTCACACGAAGTGGAAAATCTGAAACAAATAAGGACTGCAGTCGCCATTGGATTTTAACAATAAGAAGTTACTCAAAACTTTGGAAAGAATACAGTCAGGGTATGAGTACATGGCAATCTGAATGCATTGAGATAAGTAGGAGTAAAAGTAAATTCACCAGCAAGAGGTATTCAGGCTTTTGTGAAGCTAAAGGAGAGAGAGATGCAAGGGGAGAGAAAAGAAAAGGCTCACTTAATTTCGATGGCAAACAACAAAAAGCCTGGACATCGTGAGGAATGGCAAATGGAAGCTGAAGTTATTGGACTTCAGGGATAATGGAGGAAGACAAAACTCTAAGGAATCGTATTTCTAAGCAGACTATTAGGATGACCTTAGCCTCTGAAAGTGTAAGGCTGAAGGCCAATGCACGAACAAACTCAATGCCCCAGCAACCCTCACCATCTGTTTGGTGTCTGCCTCAGACTGGGGTTTTAGAGAATCACCCCACGGCCTCATGCTTTCAAGTTAACCATAAACAGAAACCAGCAGCATGACGTGACATCTCCACACTTGCCTGGAGAAAAGCATCATTAATGACAAGCCAAAGCTTTTGGCTAAAACAGAGAAAATGAGACCCCCCAAAAAACAAAACAGTAACCAGAAAAAGAAGCATCAACATTTGAAATCTTTATATTCAGCCATTTAACATCTGTATCATTTCATCTCAAGTACCAGCAGGGGACAAGTGGCAGAACAGAGTGTTCTCTGAGACACCACCCCCAAACATACTTCCACCAAAGGGTGGAACTCTGCTGCACATATTTAGCTCTCTACACTCTTGCTTCCTAAAGAGAACCTCATGGGCCCAGCTGCCTTGAGGATACAAGCCCAGTTAATAATCTGGCTAAACCAGAAGGAAAACAAAATGATTTGTTTTTCATTTATAAAGCACATGGGATGTACAGTCAATGGAATCCTCATCCACAATAATATCACTGATTTAAAATTATGATTGGCCTTAAATAGCACACATAATTTAAGAGGCTATGGTAAATTAAAAAAAAAAGAACTTTAAAGTAAAAATATCATTTCTTTCAACCTGAGCTTTTTTTTGGTATGGGGGATTGAGCTCAGGTCCTTGGGCTTACAAGGCAGGCGGCGGCACCACTGAGCTAAATCCCCAACCCCACAACCTGTACTTTGGAGCTTCTGGAATCCAAAATGTCCGTTTTTATCTCTTCAATTTATAGCCTTTCTTAAAACTTTGAGACCAAGATGACTGAGATTTTATTCATAGATGTCTGCCTAAACAACTTAACTAATTTTCAGTTAATAGAGTCAAGCCCGCAGTGGCTAGCCCACGTCAGTGAGCCCTTACTCACTAAGTATGTTAGATGCTAGACCACTAAACACACTGCTTGCTGAATTAAAGCAGAACAAGCAACAAAAACAAAGAGCCAGCCATGATTTAGGGCTGACACTGATGTGGACATATAAGACCAAATCGCCAAGACAGAGAATATCCATAACCAGCTGGCACTATCCTAAACTTAGAAAAACTAGAATTGAAATAAGGCTTCTCCCCAATCCTTCCCACCACCTTTTAACCCTGAGGTTAATGCCTGGCCTCGGCATAGGGCTGGATGAAACTACCTGAATTTGTGAAGATATGCCACATGAATAGAAGGGAAAAGCAATAACTGGGCAAGTTGTTTGATTTACGAAAGGGAAACTCATTGCCAAAACAGTAGCAATACTGCTGTCACGCCAATGAATGAGTCAGATAAGACACTATTGAGTTTTTTCTTTAAATTCAAAAAGAGGTAAGCAACATCACTGTAGTAAACACAATGACTTTATCCCCCAAAGATATTAACGGCCTAAGAACCTGTGAATACAGCACCTCAAATGGCAAAGGAGACTTAGCAAAGGCAATTAAATTAAGGGCCTTGACATGAGGGAGATTATCCCTATATATTATAGGAGATATATATATATGTCCTATACATTATCCAAATGGACCTGATCTAATTACACATGTCTGAAGGCAGAGAACTTTTCCAAAATGTGATTGAAGGAATGGCACCTAAGGAAGAAGGGTTAGAGATGTGATGCTGCTGACCTTGAAGATGGAGAAAGGGGGCCACCAATGCAGGTGACATCTAGAAGGTGAGAAGAACAAGGAAATGGATTCTACTCTAGAGTACAGAAAGGGAAGCAGCCCTGTTGACATCATGATTTTAACCCAGTGAGACCTATGACAGACTCCTAATGTATAGGAACATAAGATAATAAACTTGTGTTGAGCCATGAAGTTTGAGATGCTTTGCTACAGCAGCAATACAAAATTAATACACAGGTAGGTCTTTACATAACAAAGCAAGAAAATTCCCTCAAAGCACGAAATGCCCCTAAAACAGAAGCTTGTATTTCAAACTAAAGTGACACACCTCTGGCAACCAAAAAGAGGATTCATAGCTATCTGAAGTACCAGGCTCAGGAGGTCCCATTAAGAAAAATACATTACTTCTGCAAGACAAAAATAGGCTCAGTATTTGAAAAAGCAGAACTATAAGACTCTGGCTCTGGTGCAGAGAGGTATAGGAAAGAGCATGTGATACGCGTCTCCCGGGGCACTCACATCCAGGTTCTGCAGGCAGTACCAGCAAAATGTGTGTTTGCAGTTCTTGCACATCATCTGGGCGCAGCCTTCGTTGCGTTCAATATAAACCCGGCAAACTGGACACTGCTTAATAGGGGCTTCTGCACCTGTCCCAAAGAGGGCCCTAGAAACAAAACGAATGGGACATTGTATTCAACCCATCGTCATCAGCCAAATTCCCAGTGCTCTAGAAAGTTCGGTAATGAATGCTGTGATCTGTACCTAATTCACTTCTCCAAGAGAAGGGTGGAAGTAAAAACAGTAGAGACACAGACTGTTAGTAGTTCGGAAAACTCAAAACAAGAAAGAACCTTTATTTATTTTTATTTATTTTGGCTTTCAGTGTATTATACAATTATACTTTCCACAGATGATTTAACTCATTGCTTTGCCAAATTAATATTTCACTCCCTGAGCATATGTTGCCTGAATAAGAAATACAAAGAGTCAGGTATGCCGCAGAGAGACTGGTTCAGGATGCAAACGGGTATGCTCCTACCATGTCGCTATTAAATAATTGGCAGAATGGGACTCAATGATCACTACTTTAAGATAGATGCCATTCCTGAAAAGACCTGCTTCTAACAGATGAATGGGCCAGGAGAAGCTCACGGTGAAAGGTCACAGAAATAAGGAGCATTGAAAACTGGGGTGGGCAGGAGCCACAGCTCTGGGCTACACTTTCGTTATTGTTCATCAGAACTACCACCAGCACACAGATACATCTAACTCTCCAAGAGCTTTCAAAGGTAAGGCCAGGTTTCCTCCTGGGGATGATTTGACACAGTGAGGGGATGGGTTCTACTTTAGTCCCCCTTTTTGATAAGGAAACAGACTCACTCGCAGAGCCTAACATCTTGTATGAGGACACGCAGACATCAAGAGAGAAGGTCAGAACTCAAGTCTTCCTCTTCTCTTGAGTTCTTTGCACTGTCCTGTGATACCCAGGGCACCTACTGCTGCACAGTCAGAATGTGCAATGCACCTGGCCATCTGGTTCTGAAGGCACATGTACTAAATCTTTGTTTGCCTATTTGTTTTGTTTGAGACTTAAGCCCAACACAGCCAGGTCGCACATCTATTCCTGACAACTGGCTCTACACACACCCAGGGCACTGGGTGATTAAGCCAACTAGTCTGTAACACTGGTATTTTGTTCTTGAGGTGCAGAACAGCCATAGCCCCAAGCAAATCAAGGGATCAAACACAAAGGTTCCTTACTCTGGCCTGGCCGCCACCATAAAAACCCTCTGTACAAAAAGGGAGAGATTTAATTGCTTCTCATCATAGCAAAATCTCAACATTGGCATCATCTTTTCAGAACATAAGGTATTAAGAATATCTCTTCCAAAAGGGTAGGGGAAAGGAAAAAAGGGAAAAGAAAAAGTATGGGAAAAGGAAAAAATGGAAACAAAGTCTTTGTAAATAGGGGAGGGGGAGGGGGTGAAGGGAGGGAAGGGATACAGGGAAAAAATGAGAAGATACAAGATCCCAATGATGAATGTAACTGTACTGTATAACTAAAAAGTGCCAATAAAATCAATGGAAAAAAAAAGAATCTCTCTTCCTATATTCCCTAAGGATATACGACCTTTTTTGTATTGCTGTGTTCTCTCTGCTATGACTGACATACCCCATCAGGTGGTAACTTAATTAAGTGAAAAACATCATTTTGTTTATCTCATTTTGCAAGTGGGAAGAGTGAGATCATTGATAGGAGGCAGACTTGGTAGCTAAGCAAATAGCTACGGACAAAGCCATGACTTCCTACAGAGAATACAGGTTGTCTCTACCTAAAGAGATAGCAAAACTCATACAAACCCTAATTTCAGCAATATCTGAAAGATTCTGCTGAGACAAATAAACAAATTCCCTTTTAGAATTGCTTTCTGTTGTTATTTTTTATTAGCAACATATCGTTTCTGGAATACTTCTCTGGGAAATTCTGCAGGAAAATAACGTCTAAACATCACCATGAGATAACACTTCCAAAGCAACATATGTTGAGTTTCTAAGAACACTAGTGAGTAATTTCAAAGACATTTTCCTTTCTTACCCATGTTCTGTGGGCAGGACAATAGGCTGATTGTCTCTACAGGAGACCTCTGCATGCCAAGCATCCTTACAACATGAGCAGAATTTCAGATGGCAAGAAGGGCATTCTACCAACACAGGCTGGCCTGGGTCACTCGAAGCAACAGGACACACTGTCTGACAGTCTGCAACAGGGCACCATGTTCGGTGGGGGTCCAGGTGAACTTCTAAAACATAAAGAGAGAAAATTGGTGATCTATCTGCCTCCAGTTCAAGCTTGAACTTTTCTCCCCTTCACTTACCTTTTTTATGGACTAGTACTTATGGGAGTATAATAAAACCAGAGGTGACAATTGCTATAATGAGTCTTCATAATAGACTCAAACCTACCATCCACTAAGTCACTCAACCCTACTACATTTCTCAAAGTACTAATGGACTAGGTCACCATTGTCTTTATGAGCAGATAAGGTACATTCTCTCCCAACAAAAACTGCAAGACAAGAATACTTCTTGCCTTTGAGCACTCAAAATAAGCAGAAATCTTAAGAACCTTGTACAGTTTTTCAGGTACAATCTTGGAAGAAAAATGGACATGAAGAAATAGGAAGTGAGGTTTCTTCTGTTGTACGGAAGGAAACTAAAGAACAAGGAAGAATCAAAATTTAAAGACCAAAGATTATCTGGTATGACTTAGCCAACAATCAGATTACTTGTCAATGTGGGTATTCTATTGTCCTACCAATGCGCTAGTTAGGAACAATTTGTAAAGAACTCATATGCTTTAAAACAAGAAGTAGAGACTTTCAAAGATCATATAATAATAATAGCCACTCACGTAACACTGGCCAGATCCATAGGGCAGACAAAGGAGAAGATAGGATTGGAGGGTGTACAATTCAAGTGCCTACAAGTCTTGCTTAGCTTTCCCTTTAGTGTTCAATTACAGACCTCATGTTGTCTTTGTATGATATGACCTTTCAGGAAACATACTATATGAAAAGTGAAGTTATCTAAGAGATTGTCTCAGTCTTCTTTTTTCTGAATCAAAGTATTTTGCAAATTTCAAACTCATGAGATTCTAGTTTTAAACTTCCTAGGGCTTATGAATTCTACAAATTTACCCATAAGAGTCAAATAAACTCAATGAGTCACACAAAAAATTAAGGTGTCGAGTATGAATTCAGTTTTAAAGTTTTTGTGTTTTGTTTTGTTTTTTTAACTGGGGCTTGAACTCAGGACCTTGCACTTGCAAGGCAGGCGGCAGAACTGAGCTAGATCCTGGGCCCAAAGTTAATTATTTTATAAGCTCAGCATCAGGATGGAAGAAGGTGAAATGCACAAATAAATACTATTTCTACTGATGTCTTACCTAGAAAGAGGAATCAATGAATCTATCCATATCACTTTTCATCTGAAATAGCATCCTTAAATACACCATCTTATCTAGTAATTCTGGGGAATGGGGTTAGAGTACGGCAACCCTTGACATGACTTTAATCAGAGTTATCCTATGATTCAGGGGTCCTCAGGCCTTGAGAGAGATGGACCCTCTAAAATCTTTAAAATTTTGAAAAGTCAATGGAACAGTGACCCACATAAGACCCATTTTCTTAGCCTTTTATTTCCACATCATTTATTGTTTTCTTCCAAATTGTTATAACTGCTTCAGAAACTCTAAGTCCAAAGAAATAAATGCTGGTAGGTAAGTAATTGCTAAGAAGCCCAACATGAAATATCTACTTACCACGCACTCTAAGTCAGAGATCTTTTAAAAGTTTGATGAAAAAAGAAAAGAAAAATTAAAATTGATATTAGAAAATTGATAGCATCCCCAAAAGACAGAAGGATAAAACTTGACCTCATAACTCTGATCAATTAAAATTACTTAGTAGAAGGTCTGCCTTCTTTCTCTCAGCTTATTATTGAAGATATCTGGCATGGTACATTGGAAGCAGAAACAAAGATGCAACTATAGAAAATGATGAAAAGCTATACAGAAGGGACATTAGTTGGAGTGCAGCTAGGGTGCACAAGCCAATGCAAACTCAAGGGAGAAGTCTGAGCCACAGAAACAGCGATCTTCTGTATTTATTTTATGACAGTCACATAAAGGGCCATGCAAAGGAGTGTAGAGAAAGGGGAAAAAGAGAGACATTATAGTTTTCTGCATAGCCATGTGACACTTAACCACAGGGATGCATTCTGACATGCGCTGTTAGGTGAGTTCTTTGTTTCAAAAATATGACAGAGTACACTTATGCAACCTGAAATGGCTATGATGTCACTAGGCAATAGAACCTGAAGGGATCACTACTGTGTATGTGGCGCATTATTGGCCAAAATGCCATCCTGTCGTGTGTCTACTTCCTTCATTAAAAGTCTTGTTCTGCAGAGATGGCTTATACAGCTCCTGTGACCAAAAGTGGACTTAAAGGGAGACAGATTTTGGAGCTCTCCAAATAAAATGAGCTAATTCTGCTAATTTTGTGGAGTAACTATTCAATATCTCTCCAAACTCCTTTCAACTTTCCTTGCTGAATCACCTATCAGTACAGTCTGAGTATTACAGAAATGTTTTCCTACAGTTTCATGCAGTAAAGCTTGGGCACATGACCCAATTCTGACCAATGGCAGGTAAGGGAGGGTCCACCAAGGACTTTCTGGGACAAGAGCTCCTCCCCGCTTTGCAAGAACAACTACTACTCTATCTGCCTTTGAACACAGCCGTGTGGAGTCACGATTCTCAGGCCACCACAACAATCTAGGAACTTTAGAGGGAAAGCTAAATAACTTACAAAAATTGAGCTGCTGAAGTAGCCAAGCCTAGAACAATCTTCCTAAGGACTTCATGCATACCCTTTCTGCTCAAGCCATTTCTTGTCAGACAAACTTTTCCATACAACTGAAAACATCTTAATTAATAAGGCTACCTCTAGTAACAGTGATCAAGTACTCAGTTCAAATAAGGACTATGCCTTCCACCTGGCCTATATTTTATCAAAAGCATTAAAAGTATCATGTTAGAGATAACCTTAAAAGACCTTTTCAAACCAATGGTCTTATCATTTTACATATGAGGGACATGGAAATATGTGCACTTAAATCGAAACAAAATAAACATTCACATACATTATTCTGTAGAAGACCTTGTACATCATTATAAAAACTTACACCCTTTTTAAAAAAACGTTAATGCACAATGGGGATTTAGCTCAGTGGTTCTGGTGACTGCCTCACCATTGTAAGGACTTGAGTTCGATCCCCAGTACCAAAAAAAAACAGTTAATGCATTATTCTAGATCCAAAAGGTTTTTATATAGGTGAGGAAACATATTCATATAGCTGAATACTATGTAGATTTTAAAAAATAAAATAAATTAATGTGATAACATAAAAGATTTCTAAGATGTATTAAGTTAAAAAAGTAGAAGACAAAAAGAGTATTAATGAGCCATTTTTATAAAAATATTCATATACTGAAATATTTTTAACACTTCCAAAGAATACTGGAGAAAAAGACCAGCAGTGAGCCTTGAGTAAAGCCTGAGAAAGAAGACAAGGATTTCCTTTTTCTTTAATATCAGTTTTATAAAAGGCATGAGTATTATATAAATAATTTTTAAAACATATTTTTAAAAGCTGTTTTCATCCCAGCACTTGGGAGACTGAGGCAGGAGGATAGCTGTGAGTTCAAGACCAGCCTGGGCTACATAGTGAGTTCCAGGTCAGTCTCAACTACATAGAGAGACCCTGTCTGGAAAAAACCAAAAAAATAAAATAAAATAAAAGCTGTTTTCAGTCTGGCATATGAACAACAAACTACTAAAATAATGCTAGAAGTAAGTTGTCCTCTGAAAATTTATTTACCTTTTATAATACTGTAACATTCAAACTTCCCTTGCTTGACATTTTTTTTTCCTTCATTCTCTGTTGATCCTTTTCTCTAAAAAATCCCCTCTGGTCTTTGGCAAGTTGTAGCTTATCTATTTTTAAAGCATCTGCTTCTGTGTTCTTGCCTTAATAGGGTGGGGGTGGGGTCACAGAATCAGCTTATGGTTATTGTCTACCCAGTTCATAAAGATGGCCTTTCTCTTGTTATGTACTAGGCATGGGTTTCTTATTTTACTTGCAAGCTCCAGTTTACTGACATAGTGATGAAATGCTACCTAATGACTTAAAACAACAAATTCTGGACTTTTTAAAAGCATAAGATATATTGCCATGCAAACAAATGGCTTATAATACACACACTAACAGTAACACCTTCAATTGCCTTGCCTCACAAGCACAAGGTCCTGAGTTTAATCCCCGGTATCGGAAAAAAAGAAAAAAGAAATAAAACTTTCCCTACAGCACTTCAGCATTAAACCTCCTTTATGAAGCATCATTTATAACAACAACTGAACACTTCTTCCAACATTAAAACAGAAATAATATTCTTCCCAGAACTCTACTGTCTCTCCAGAACTAACATCTTTCTTACTTCCTATGTTATTTCAGTCCTTGGAAGAGCAATCCACATTCATTGATCCTCATTTCTTACCACTACACCTCCTTTAAGTTTCTGAAATAAAGCTTTCACTATAGTAAACTGCTCCCAAAAAGTTACAAGAGACATCCCCGTAGGCACATGGAGTAATGTTTATCAATCCATCTTATATGAAATTTCGTCCTGTAGCTCTGCTTGCCATGTGTCAGGCCCTGCCCGCTGCCTTCTCTTCTCATAACTCTCCTTTCTCTTTTACCATGAGTGCTGCTTCCTTGCTCTCATCCATGGATGGTATCTAAGACTTAATCCCGAAGTCCTCAATATATCTTATTACAGGACTTAAGTCATAACTTAGCCTTGCTCTCAGATTAATTTGGATTATTCCAAATGTGTTCTCCCTCTAGTGATCACAAGATGGAAAATTAAGCGTATGTTCTAGTTTTCATTGCTAATTCAACAAATGACTGATTTTAAGTAATTGTTAGAGACCTGGGTATATGGAATTGAAAAATAGAGATTTCCTTCCTCAGAAACCTCATAGTATGAAAAGGGAAAGGGATATTTAAAACAAATCCAGTGTCCAAAATGCACACACACACACACACACACACACCAGAAACCAAGCAATGCAAATAAAAGTGCATCCCACAAGAAAACAGAAAGAAATTGTTAATAAACATCTATGAGCAGCTCTTGGAGCAGAGTTAAGGAACATTTAATAGTTATTTACATAAACTTTTTCTTGCTTTTTTATCCAAGTATTCACAATGAAAAGTCCCCTCTTAATCAAGTTTAAAATCAGAAGATAAAACTAGCTCCTCCCAATCACAGAACAAAGCAGATAACGCATGCTGAGATGAAACACGAAGCGATTAGGTTAGAAAGAACAAAAGTACCACATAAACAGAGATTTAAAAAGAAAAAGTCCCAAGGTAGCAACTCTGCAGGCAGCCAGCACAGGGAAAGAATAAAAGAGAGAGAACAGCCTCTTTCCTGCTATTTGAATTAAGGTTCTGTACTTGAAGGAAACACGGAGAAAGGACATGGGCGGTGATGTCCTGAAGCAGGAACCTGATAGCTCACAAATGCCAGCTGCATTTCTTTCCAACTTCAAGTTCAGTGACATCACACTGGAACTTTGAGCTGAACCATGGTGAAAGTATTTACACCTTAAAATTAGGCAAATACTACAAATCAGTTGCTTTTTCTCTGTTAGAAAGACTGTTTACCAACACATCATGGAACACGGGCCAAGTTAAGCGTAAATATATCAACACAAAATCTACATCCACACTGAGAGTTCAAGGCCAGCCTGGGCTACACAAAGAGGACCTGTCTCAAAAAGAACAATTTATTTGGCTATAAATACTAATTTCCTGTTCACTAATTCCTTGCTATATATTTCTCTGGACTTTTCAAGTCCAGTGATACACCACATCCTTGCTCAGTGTTTCCTTCAAGTACAGAATCTTAATTCCAGTGATGCAGAGTGGGGCACAGACAATTTCCTCTGTATAGAATTGCAGTACATAACAGTTGATGCTTCTGGATCTCCCCAGTTCCCTCACACCACGAACCAGACAGGACATGCTGTTTATTCCCATGGACCCCAGCAGATCAAAATCTTTCCTTTCCCCAGAGGCTAGGGGAGAAAACAAAACCTGGTATCTATGAATTCAAACCAATTACTGCTTTCAGAGTCTCCGCCTATGGTGAGGTCCCCCCTTTTTTTTTTCAGCTTTGAGTTTATTGGTACATTTTAGGGATACAGTACAGTTACATTCATTGTTGGGATCTTGTACCTCCACATGACAAGTCTTGATTCTCATTTTTTCCCGTTATCCCTGCCCTCCCTTCTCCCCCTCCTCCCCTGTTGAGGTCCCCTTTTTAAATAAAGTAAATTTAAAAAGAAAGTGCTGCTAGTTAGAATCTGACATGAATGCCTTGCAAGCGCAAGGACCCAAGTTTGAACCCTGGTACCAAAAAAAAAATACTAGTCCTGCTTTTTAGGCTCATTTGCAACTTAATCCTGTAAGTTAGAAGCATGAATAAGTAGCCAATTTATACAGTTTTGATCTGTTATCCAAATTTTATCCAAACAATTTAATAGTACAGATTTACACATGTAATAAAGCAGTCTGATTTTGAAAAAACATAAAAGCAAATGCAGAGTGGATTTAGCCCTTAGTTTTCAATGAAGTCAGCAAGGGCCAGCATAATACTGGAGGCAGCATGGTCTACAACTTACAAGAGCAACTGTTTCACCCAAAAGGTCTTCTCTCCCTAAAAATGGAATGATCAACATTAAATAGACACTACCTACAACAAAATTAATCAGTTCCTGATATGTAGCAAGTGCTCCACAAGAATTAATAAAATATGTCCCCATTTTCTCTAATTCTCAAACTTAATAGATGTGACTTTAAGTTACCCAAGAGGAGACCGACAAATCTATGTTCTTTACCATATTTTTGAACAAAGGAATGAAAAATCAATTTAATGAGTTGTAAGTAGCAATTTTTAAAAATTACATCGACTTGTCATGTAAAGGTACAAGATCCCAACAATGAATTTAACTGTACTGTATCCCTAAAATGTACCAATAAACTCAATTAAAGCTGAAAAAAAAATTACGTATATTAGAAAAGAAAATAGAGCACATCTCTCATGTTATTATATACTTATAATACCTAAAACAATATAAATGCTATGTAAATAGTTGTACTGTACTGTTTAGAAAATGACAAGGAATAAAAGCTTTTATATGTTCAAGATAGATGCAATTTTTTCAAATATATTCATATCATGGTTGGTTAATGGACATGGAACCTGTGGATAAGGAGGGCCAACTATTAAATATACTTCTTAAGGCCAGGGATTTAGCTCGGTGGTTCTGCCACCTGCCTCGTAAGCACAAAGTTCTGAGTTCGATCCCTGGTACCAAAAAAAAATTGTTTTAATTAAAAAATATATATACATATATACTTCTTATTCAAATACTTCACAAAATACAATGACTTTCCCAAAATTAGGGTGGTATAAGCATCTGCTAAATGATTTATGAATGTGTGCAGCTTGGGGGATATTTCATAAAGCTCAGATTCAATATTCTTAGTTTCACTCTACTTTCATATTATAGAAAGTTCCTCCTCTGGCTTTGAATGTCTAATATCCCTCTCCTTTTCTCTCTCTCAGCTACTGACCTTCTTTCTTATTTTGCCCAGGAGGAGGCAATTAAGAGAGAAGCCAGGCACACCTGATCTTCTAGTCCATCCACCTGCGCCATGCCCAAGTTATTTCCACTTTTTCTGATAGTTGATCCATCCTCTCACATTTCCAAGGATTTTTTTCTTTTTTTTTGTCTGCAGTTACCTTCCTTCCCTCTCCCAACCCTCTCTCCTGTATCATTAAGTAGAAGAAAGGAAGAGTAGGGAAGGGGAGGGGAGGAGAGGGGAGAATGGAGGAAAGATCCTTAAAAGTTTTTCTTAATATAGCCACTGCATCCCATTCCTGTCTCATAATAGTTTGAATCCTCTCCAAGTAGGTTCTTTTCCCCACCCAATAAGTGAGGGTCACTGAAGTCCTGTCTGCTACCAATGTTCAGTCCTTCTTTCTCTTAATCTCTCAGTAGCACCAGTCCATATCCCCTTTTCTTTAAACACTACGTTTACTTGTCTTCCCAATTAATGTTTGTGGTCACCCCTTGCCAGTCTGTTTCCTGGATCTCCCTCTTCTTCTTCACCACTAGAGAGTGCCCCGGGCTCAGTCCTCGTCCTCCCTTTAGCCACTCTCTCTTCCCAGATGAGCTCAGCGTCACAGATATTAACCCAACCTCTATGCTGACGACTCCATGCTGTGTCACTGGTCTTGACTCTGCCTATACCTCTGTACTCATAAATCCAACTGCACTTCTACTAGGGAAAGCCTGACAGTTCCATCTTCAAAATGGATCCAAAGCTGATATCTTTCAGTACTTCCAGTCCTGATATACCATCTAGTCCCACCATGGATTAGATCACAGCAAGACCTCTTAAAAGATTACAACGGCTCCCTAACAGATCTCTCTGCTGCTGCTTTGTTCCACCACTATCTTCTTCCTGTGGCATCCAGTGCAATCTCCCAAAAATGATATATGACACTCCCCTGATCAAAGCCTTACAGTGAGTGACTTCTCATCCCTCTTAGTCTTTACCACAGTCTATGTGGTCAGACCCTTGATTACAATCCTCAAATTATCTTCCTTGTTTCTCCCTTCTGCTCACCCAGCCCTACCACAACAGCCTCCTACTTGCTTCCTAAAGAAGAGCCAGGCTTTTTCCCAGCTTAGGCTTCGGCTTTGGTACTTACCTTTCACTCCGCCTAGCATGCTCACCCTTAGGTTTTCATATGGTCTGCTCACTTCAGAGCAAGTCCTTCCTCAGACACAAGCTCTGCAGAGAGGCCCCCATGGCAATCCTACCCAAAATATCTTTCCCATCTAGCTCTTTCCCCTGGCCCTTTCTTATATATGTGAGTGCTACATATCACTCTCTAATATTACTTCTTTATCTATATTAGCCTCTCTCTCTCTCGCTCCGTACACCAAAATCATTTAGGGCAGGAATTTGTCTTGATAATTACTATATTCTCATGATCTAGGACAGAGCTCCTGAGCAGCAGCACTACTGACTATCTGGATAATTCTTAGTGCTGAAGGCTTCCCTGTGCATTAGATGTTTGGTCTTGATCCTGAGCTTTTCCCACCAGCACCAGATGCCAGTAGCATCTTTCTCCCTAGGTGTAAAAATCAAAATGTCCTATGGAAGAAAAATCCACCCCTAGTTAACAACCCCTGACCTCATCAGATGCCCAGACTGCTCTATTTGTTGAATAAATAATGGAGCACTAATGAGAGAAGTGTAAGAAATAGTATTGGTAATAGCAATTCCCTGCAGGAATAAAAGATAATAGCAGCACATATGACAAGGTTTTATATACCTCAATGCTGCATTCAGAAATTTCTGGAAAACAAAAACAAAAACCTGGAGAGATACTTGAATGGGTCAGTCTGGGAACAGAGGCCCAGATATACTAGCCTGGCCAGGTCCCACTGAAAAGGTATCTGTGTTACCCATTAGCCTTGTTGTCAGTATAGCAACTTCAAGCAAAAGTCAATTGAAAGTTAAAGAGTTGTTGTTTTTTTTTTAATGATTTCTTTATGTTAAAAGCACACTTTTGCTTTACACAGTCAGTCTGCCTTCTGAATTTGTTGGGGATTGGTTCTGGGACCTCTGAGGAGACTAAAATCTGCAAATGCTCAAGTCCCTTATATAATATGGTACAGAAGATGCATATAACCCATGAATATCTTTCCCTTATTTTAAATCATCTCTGGATTACTTGTGGTACTTAATACAATGTACATGCTAAGCAAATAGTTGTTATATGGTACCGTTAAGGGAATGACAATGAGAAAAATTCTGTATATGTTCAGTATGATGCAATTAAAAAATAATTTCAACTCACAGTTGATTGAACCCCTGCATGTGGAACCCACAGATACAGAGGGTCAATTGTACATGATGTACCAAAATGCACCCCAAGTGGGGCCTGGAAGCCAGATTAGTAGAAAAGGAGAAATTTTCAAAGAGGCACCAGTCTGACCACCCTGGGATCTGACAGGACTGCCCAGATCTCAGGCCCAAAAGGAGCAAACTGATGGATACCAGGTGGTGGTCAAATCACAGTCATGAAGAAGAGCTGTCACTTCCTCATTCTCTTTAGCAATGAACTGAATCTGAGATAAAACAGAGCCCCCAGGGTCAATGAGATATTTGTAAAACCACTTTTCATAACTACTGTTGTGACTTCAATTCTACCTCGGTGTTTAGCCAAGGAAACACAATTATTATATAAACAAAATGTACAACTGTCCAAAAAGTTTAAGACTTAGTTGTTTCCTTCCCAAAACTAGAAGAAAGTGAATTGATGTCGATTCAACTAACTTCTTCTGCATCCCGAGTGATAAAAGTATCAAGTAGCTTTGAGATAGGGAAAAGTTCAGCAATATAGAACATGAGCATCCAGAGACTAAGAAAGCAGCCCCCAAACCTGACCCTGAAACTTGAATGTGAAGATTACTTAGCAGTGAATAACTGACACGCTATTCCACAGACAGATTCACAGACATGAACTGCAGTGTACTCATGAAAAGGAGAATTGATACTAACCTTGACCTCAAGACTGTGCTTGTTCATGTAAATTATGAAAGGCAGGGAATGCTATTTCAAACAATTTTATACTTCCACATTCTGACAATCAAAGAAAATATTTTTATTTAAAACTGCTATGAGATCTAAGGGCTACATCTGACTCTGATGATTGCTTTTAATTTTCAAAAACCCTTTATTTTCTTACCTGGCACCAATAGCATTTAATATGTGCAGTTTGCTTCTTAGTCTGTTGTAGGTTCTCTCAACTAACAGGAGTGTTTTTTGTTTTTTGTTTTTTGTTTTCAAGAGTGTTTTTTCTGCCATCCTCTACCATTATAAGTCCATGCCAAGAGACATCACATGAATTTTTATTATTGTGGAAAACACCACGCACCCAAGCTAATTTAATTATCAACTAAAATAAATCAAACTCTTTTAACTTTTATGAACTGCTGCATTTTTAATTATGCCAAAGTTAATTTGCTTTCTGATATCTCTAAGAACAAAGGTCTTCTGTAGATAGTTAAAATGCAATTAAACTAAACTAATCAGAATTAACATCTGCTACAGTAAATAGACCCAAAGATAGGTGGCAACCATCAGAGGGATTGCAGGCAAGATATTTGAAGAGAACCACAGATTAACAAACTTGTAAACATGCATAAGTGCATATAGTGGGATTAATATACAACAGGAAAACACATTCCCATTTTACTTCATTTCTTAGGAAGGAGAGCAATATGACATTCTATTTGTAAGAATCCTTAACTACTATATGATAACATAAATATCCAAGAACAGACACATTAATTTATCAAGGAACTGATGTATCTTGCAGTTATAAACGTAAAACAGGATCTCAAAAACCCTATGTGTAAGAAGTTGTGATAGGGCCGAGTGTGGTGGCACACAGCTGTAATTCTAGCATTTGGGAAGCTGAGGCAAGAGGACCAACGTAAGTTCAAGGCCAGCCTTGCCTACATAGTGAGTTCAAGGCCACTCTGAACTACATAGGAAAATGCTGTCTTAAATAAAAATAAAGAGAAATTGTGAAGGATAATCTTAATCCAATTTTAAAAGCCTTTTGATTTTCTTAAGTCAGTACATGTACATAATCCATCTTAATTCTTTTTTATCCCCTTCGCCTCTTGCCTCCATCCATCTCTTGGTGACCTTCCCTTTTGCAAAAAATAAAAAGTACTTTCTAGAAAAAAGAGATGAGCCAAAGTCTCGCATTAATCATCAGATATGTACTTTGAGAACCAGAAGAGAGCAAAGCAGTCATTGCTAACCTACGCCAAACTTGGTATTCCATTTTCTTTGTTAATATTGGAAGACTGACATAGAAAGGGAAATCCACAAACATGGTAGTGGTCAATGGAAAAGTTGCAGAAGGATGGAAAGTGAGTAGAACGACCAAACAGTGAATGAGAAGCACAACAGTGTTTCTCTGCTTTATAAAAGCAGTGCTGTTTCTTCCTGACCCTGTTCAAAGTCCTTTTTTAATGAAAAGACTTAAAGACAGACATAGAAAACAAACTAATCAAATAATAACATAAAGCAGAAGACAACACACACAGACGGAAGAAGAAACTAAAGGCTGAAGAAAAGACTTGGTAGAAATCTAAATTCCCCCCTTTTTGTTTTTGCCATACTGAAGATTGAACCTACATTGAACTGCATCCCCAGCCTTTTTGTTTTTTATTTTTATTTTGAGATAAGGTCTCCTTAAATCACTAAGTTATCCAGTCTGGCCTAGAACTTGTGATCCTTCTGAGTCATCCTCCTGAGATTACAAGTGTGTGCCAAAACACCTGGCTAAGAATTACTTTTATAACCAAGAAACAGGACTTTATCTGACTCTATAGTTCTCCAGAGCAACAATAGGATCTACAATTCTGTCTTATAGGCCAAGCAATGGGACTGTAATCCATTAATGATATCAGTGAGTATGCAGTACATCCAAAGATCCCCTTATAAACAGTTTGTATAAGAGATTTCCATGACTTAGACTTCAAAGTCACGTAGCTGGTAAAGGTCTTGAGTTTGAGGTAGACTGGAAGTCTATTATGTAAAAATGAAGGATGCAGTACAGATAAATTATCTTAATCAAGTAAATTCCATTATGAATTCTTAACTTAAGCATTTCTATTTTATGAAAATGATAATGAATAACGTGATTACAAATTGTTGTCCAGAATTATCTAAGATCAAAAGGTTTCCTTTTTAATAAAACCAGGGATTGAACCAGATGGCTACCAAATTTAACGTAATACTTTAATACTGTACAATAGTAAAATGTCTAATTAAATATAACTAAATTATAGGGTTTTACATTTTGGCGGTCCCTCAAAAACTAAACATAGAATTTCCAAAGGAACCAGCAATTCCACTGCTAGGTAATACCCAAAAGAGTTAAAATCAGAAATATAAACAGACACTCATACACTAATTTTCATAGCAGCAGGATTCACAATAGTCAAAAGGTGGAAATAATTCAAGTTTCCATCAATGGATGAAAGGATAAACAAAATGCATGTGAAAAGACAATACAAGGGCTGGGGATTTAGCTCAGCCGTTCGTTCGGTGGCCTGCCTTGCAAGCGCAAGGACCCAAGTTCAATCCCCGGTACCAAAAACAACAACAACAACAACAAAAAGACAATACAACATTGTTTAGCAATGAAAAAGAAGTCTTGATACGTAGTACAACATGAGTCTAGTAAACAGTATACTAAGTAAAATAAGGAGAAATGCAAATGAACAAGTATTGTATGACTCCACTTACATGAAATATCTAGAATAGGTAAATTCACAGAGGCAGAAGACGGATCAGAGATTGCCAAGACTAGGGAAAGGAAAAGTGGGAAGTTACTGCCTGATGGTTACAGTTTCTGTTGAGGCTATGAAATGGTTTTAGGAGCAGAGGGGTGCCAGTGGTTAAAAAGGTCTGAAAGGGCAGCTTTTATGTTATATATTTTAATACAATAAAATGTACATAATTTTGAAACTTGTATAGATGAGAAGCTTTCGTTTGTGTAATCCTAGGTGAATCTCAACCTGTCCAAGCTTCCATTTCTGCATCTCTAAAAAAGAACAAAATCAACTATCAATGCACGAGACCTAGAGTAAGCACCTGACTAGAACTTATAATGGGAAAAAATAAATCTTCTGTATAAATAAAACTATTTGACCTTTCACTTCCTTGGTTATATTAATTCCTAAGCATTTAATTTTTGTCGATGCTATTGTGAATATTACTGATTTCTTAAATTCTTTCTCAGTGAGTTTATTGTTGATGTACCAGAATGTTATTGATTTTTGTGTGTTGATTTTGTATCCAGCTATGCTACTGACTTTGATCATTAATTCTTTGAGTCTTTTGGTGCAATTTTTGGTCTTCAGTGCAAAGGATTATATCATCTGCAAATGATAATCTAGCTTCTTCCCTTCCTATACATATTCCTTTTGCTTCTTTTGCTCTGGCTAACATTTTGAGAACTATATTGAACAGGAGGACGATAGTGGACCTCCTTGTCTTGCTCCTGATTTTAGAGGGAAATCTTTCAGTTTCCCCCAATTTAATATGAAACTGGCAGCATGTCTGTTCCAGATAGCTTTTGTCAGATTGAGATATGGTCCTCATATATCTATTTTCTTCAGGTTTTTTAAAGTCATGAATGGAGGCTGAATTTTGTGACAGGCTTTTTCTGCATCTATTGATATGACTGAGTGATTTTTTTTTTATTGCTTTATGTGATGGATTACATTTATTTATTTGTATATGTTGACCCACCCCTGCATCCCTGGGATGAAGCCTACTTGGTCATGACATATGATCTTTTTTATTATTTTTTGCATTATTTACCAGTGTCTTGTTTAGGATTTTTGTATCTACATTCATTAAAGTTTTCTTTTTTGGTTGGATCTCTTTCTGATTTTGGAATCAGGGTAACACTAGCTTCTACTTCCAGGAATGTCTTTGGGAGTACCCCTTCCCTTCCAATTTCATTAAAGAGTTTGAGGAGTACTGGCATCAGATCTTCCACAAAGTTCTTATAGAATTTGGCACTGAATCCATCAGAATCTGGACTTCTCTTAGTTGACAGTATTTTTTTAAATTACTTCTTCAATTTCATTTCCTGTTATTGGATTGTTTTGAGTTTTTCTTTTTGGTTCAGTTTTGATAGTTCATATGTATCTAGCAACCTATCCATTTCTTTTGAATTCTCCAATATATTAGAGTACGAGCTCTCAAAGATTAGTAATAGTATTCTGCATATTGAAGGTGTCCATTTTGACTTTGCCTTTTTTTTGTTTTGTTTGTTTTGTTTTGTTGGTACCGGGGATGGAAGTTGAGTCCTTGAGCTTGCAAGGTAGGCAGTGGAACCACTGAACTAAATCCCCAGCCCCTGCCTTTTTCATTTCTAATTGCACAAATTTGGGTCTTTTCTTTCCTTTTGGGGGGTAAGATAGACTAGGGGATCTTTTTATTTTGTTTTTTCTTTTAAAGAACCAGTTCTTCAGGAGGAGGGGGTGGGGGGAGGGCAGGGGTAAAGGGAAAAAATGAGAATCAAGACTTGTCATGTAGAGGTACAAGATCCCAACAATGAATGTAACTGTACTGTATCCCTAAAATGTACCAATAAACTCAAAGCTGAAAAGAAAAATAAAAAAAAAGAACCAGTTCTTCAACACATTGATTCTATTGTTTTTTGAGTCTCAATTTCATTAATTTCTGCTCTGATATTTATAATTTTTTTCCTTGTACTAGCTTTGAATCTGGACTGTCATTGTTTTTCTATGACTATTAGCCGCTCATTTAAAAATCAACCCAAATTTTATGTTCATCATTGAGAACCAGCCCACAATAAGTATTAATTCCTAATAGTATTAAAAGTTGTCAATTACAAAAAGGCATTTGAGTTCATAAATAGCTCCCTAAACTGTAAACAATGGAGCAGTGGAATTGTTGGGGAGGAGGTAGTATTCATGAGAGAGGGGAGAAACATTATAAACACACTAAGCCATGGTTGCTAGGGAGTCTTATGAAGTTGATAGATTATATCCCAGTAATTAATGAGCAGCCTGAGAATCCAACCCAACTCTTCAGACACTCTTCAGGTTGGAACCCTGAAATCCTGTGACTTGTTATAAGACAGTCATCCACAGAGCAAAAATTTGGAATGTCTGTGTTCCAGTTATAACTGATTTTTATAAAGGAGGATATTGGATAAAATGAGAGAATAGTGAATGGCAGAGCAAATGTCTTTATCTTTGTCTGTCACATCCAATAAATAAATATACGGGCAGGGCTACAGTGCTCAATCTAATCAGCCCATGTGGGTGGGTTATAGACAGCCAATACAAACATCCTCGTCATTAATTTCTCTAGTTCGCTCAGAATTCACACAGGACAGATGCATCAAGCTATCTTTGCATCCTATAAGCCCACAATTCATCTGACTCTCATAGTTCTGCTTCCACATTCAACAATATTCTATTTCCTGGCTCCTCATCGGGATGATCTTTTGAGTAAAACTGTACCTCTCATTTGTCTGAAGGAGTAAAAAAATTAAAATTCAAAGTTCAATTTTTTTTGGGAAGTTCAGCTGAATGAATCTACCTTATGAGTTTGAGTGATCTACCCATGACAGGTGCATCTGCTATTGATTTGCTAAAAAAACAAACAAACAAAATTAGTGTTCTTAGTCCATTAGACTGAGCTAGGTCTTAGACCAAGGTAGCAAATGTTATCCAATGATTTTTTTTGCAAGTATTTCTTTGATGCCCCTCTCAATATTCTTTATCACTTTATTTTCTCTTTTTCCTGCAAAAATTTTCTATCAGAGGAGTTCCAAAAGTTAAGTGAGATAAAGGTAATTATGCCTATCAAACCTACTGTACATGATAAATGTTCATTTCTCTCATCTCTGGACTTTATTCAGATTAAAAAACTAGCACTCAGAAAACTTCATGCGCATGTTAGATCAGGGATATTATATGCTCAGTGAGACTTATATCAGTCCTATGAATGCTGAAAGAAACAGTTTTTTTCTAATTTTGCAGATAGAAAAAATACACCACTTAGTTCAAGATTAATTTAGAGTTTGGCACAAGGGAATAGGCTCCTCAAAAAAAAAAAAAAGACCTACCAGATGCCAAAAGAGTAAAAAAGTATATAATTCCTACAGATAAGTAGTGAGTATAAGTAGAAAAGCTACCCCAAACCCAAATTCCCAAAGAAAATTAGTCCAAAACATTGTAAATCACACTGAATGATAACACGAACAAATAGCCATCACTATGATGACAAAAATAGTATCAAAGAATAATCAGTGAATGTTATAAAGAACAATAAAAATGTTTGGGATGATTAATATTTGAAGTGATTTTTAAGAGTGGGAAAACTAGTGATAACATCCATTTTAAGAGTTATTTTGTTTTGTACTATGGTAATGAAACCATTTAACTTTTGCAGAACCTTTTTAACATAAGCCAAATTAAAAATACAAAACAACCAACATGAGAAAAATCTATTTCCTTCTAGCAGTCTGCATTTTCCCCCCAACGGCGGCTGAGAGTTGAAATTTTAATGTGGCAATTACGGTTTTCCCTTTCGTAGTCCCCTTGCAGCTTTTCCAACAGCCCACTGCTGCCTTAATCCTCCATGCCAGTTAGCATAAAGATGACATATGTAAAACCACACTCACCACGAAGATAAAAAGAAGAATGCATACCTCGCTCAAATTTTAACCGCTGATAAAGCTGAAACTGATCCACAGGTACCAAACAGGCAATCTGAAACCAGAGACATTAGAGAGATGAGATTTCAGGCATAAGGCCCTTTAGGATTTCTCTTCTGGCTTTGCTAACTATATTCTCCTTCTACCAGTTATTTGTAAACTTCTTTTTCTGTCCACTGTCCACTGCAACAATTCTCAGACCTTTCCCATTCTTAATTTGGATTCCCCTCCACTCTGTGAGCAGCAGTTGCCCAGACCAGATAACCAAATTTTATTATTTAGACTTCCCAAGTATGTGCACACATTAAAGACATTCTTTTTTTTTTCTATATTCATTTAAAAAAATTTAAAGACTATACTTCTAGCTTTGGACCCTTAAAAGCTAGTCAAGTAGACGGTGCCTCAGGAATTATGAAAATTTCATTTGTTACTTAGGAAATAGTAACTTCTAAACAATATAAAACATCTTCTGACAAATCACTTCATGGAGGTCTCAGCTGTCACACACTGACATCTGAGACCCTGACAGAAAAGAAAAACCTAAAACATTGCCCGTGACCAGACTCTCACTTTCCCATTTTACGTGGTGAAATGAACCAAAAGTTTACTAGGAAACAAGACCGATTCATACTTTAGTGAGTGACATCTTAGATTAATTGTTCTAAATTATATTTCAAGGGCAGATGCAGGAAAAGCTAACTGCTCTTCCGCTGGTATTCTAAAAATATTAATTCCCTTGACATCAAGATATAAGTACACTGACATTGCTTAAAGGATTGATAACTGAGAAAATAAATGGATTTGATATTAGCCTTCAGACATTAAAAAGGTTAACACAGAATGTGGGATGTGGGGGTCAGTAAGGTCATTCAAGTAGACTGTATCTAGCTGACCCATAGGAAAATAGTCATCAGGAAGAAGTTCTATAAAGGACATTTCTAGATTGACCATACTGAGGAACTAGGAGGAAGTGTAGAACTAGAAACTATATCAAGGGTGACTAAGTGCTGTTTCTGGTATGACAAAGCCCAACTTGTATTCAAAACAAATGCTGAGGAAACATAAAATGATAATAATTCACTACAGGGGGATACATTAAGAGTTTGAAAATTCTGTTTCTCATTGTACATCATGCATTGCCCCCTAATTTTAGTTCCTGCTAAACAATTCTTCCCTCAAATAGTACTGCGGTATTCGCTTAATGACGATTTTCTATTTCTATCTCTCATTGTCTATTTGGTGATCAGAGTTCTGTCAAGTTAGACCAGAGAAGGAAATTCTAGTGTGCTATTGCACAGTAGGGTGGTTAGAGAAAACAATAACATACTGTACAATTTAAAAAGCTAGAAGAAAGGTACGTGCATGCTTTCATCATTAAAGAAATTATTAATGTTTGAGGAGATAGATGTTTAACTTGATGTAAACAGCACACAATATATACACGTATTGATCATTATATGATGCTCCATTAACACATAGAATTTTGTTTTTATGTATCAATTAAAATTAAACTTAAAATTAAATATAAATAAGTAAGAATTCTACTATAGGAAGAGCCAGCCATCCCTTCTCCACTTATTTGCTTATTCATTTTATGGCTTAAGCAAGTAGACAGACTACTGATGCTTCTTTTACTCAGTGAATTCTAGTCTCTTGGTAACCATATCCGTATCTGAGCAGTAGGAGCAAATTTGCTACTTTCTACGTACTAATTATCTTCTGAGCTATGGGACCACTACTCTGATCAATTACTAAAAAGTCCATAATTTAAGGTTACTTTTTGCTATTTCTTCCTTGAAATTTGTACTAATTTACCTGTTAAACAGAAATTTATCTCCTTCTTCTACTCAAGCACCAAAGATTACCTTTCTCCCTCATCGCTCTAAAAATTCTTTTCAAGGAGAAAAAAACTTTAATTAAAAAAATGACCTCAGATTCATTTAATAGTACAAAAACAACAATAAAAGTCAACCTTAGAATACTTTGAAATAACCAGTTTCTATCCTGCAGAAAGTCTGTTTTTTTATTCTGCTTGCAGCCAAACGTAACTGGCAAAGAGAGTTTGCCTACACGTGGAGGTACTGTAAGAGTTAGATAGAGTGGTTAATTGGGTATCTCTAAGATGCATAACTGAGAAGAAATAAAACATGAGGCGTACCCTTCTTTATCAATATTAACTTGAACATGTTTGAATAGATATCACCAACTACATTAATACTAACACATGAAAAGAAAGGAGAGCTAGACAGAGAGAGCAGTAGATGCTGTTTACCTCAAAAGCATTTGTTGAAATGGTTTGTGATCCTATAAGAAACGCTGATAAATACAATGCATATTGCTTCTTTTTTCAGCTTTCATTGAGTTTATTGGTACATTTTAGGGATACGGTACAGTTACATTCATTGTTGGGATCTTGTACCTCTACACGACAAGTCTTGGCTCTCATTTTTTCCCCTTACCCCTGCCCTCCCTTCACCCCCCTCCTCCCCTCCCCATCTATAAACATTTTATTTCCATCTTTTCATTACCTCACATTTTTTTCTTTTCCCTTATTACCCTTCCCTTACCCATCCCACCTTCCCTACACCTTTAGCTCCTTTCTTCCCATTTCTCAATGTAAGTAATCTTATTAGGATCTTCTGTATTATTGCAGATTATTCACACCAGAGAAACTATTCGGTATTTACACATGTGTGCCTTATTTATTTCACTTAGGAGTATATCTTCAATATGTATCCATTTTCCTATGAATCGTTCTATTTTCTCATTCTTTACGGCTGAGTAACATTCCATTTTATAGAAAAACCACATCTTCTTTATCCAGTTTCCAACTGCATATTGCTTTTTACTGAGGACACTAATTCTCAATTAAGAAAATGAAATTGTGAAAATAGAGCTAGGGATAGACCTCCAGGCAGTGCTGCCCATCAGAGTCAGGACAAGGGGAAAGAAGCTGAGATACTTAGGGTTAGCTCTTTAAATCATGCTTCTGTTTTAGTTGTTTTTAAAATTAAAGAAATAGGGTCAGGGATTTAGCTCAGTGGTTCCACTACCTGCCTCACAAGTGCAAGGACCTGAGTTCAATCCTCGGTACCAAAAAAAAAAATTAAAGAAATAGATTAAACACAGACTACCACAAATGAGAGGTAATTCATCACTAGAAGACATTATGACCTGTCAAGGTTTGGTCAATGTTTGAGGTGATATAACTTGTGAAAATAAAGGCAGAATAAGTAGTAGTTTAATTATAAATCAATGTCTAATCACACTATTTCAGAAACCCAGATTATATTTCTATCTCAACCCAGAAAATAAAAACTCTCCCTCCTAAAAAAGGAAGAAAAACAGTATATGTACCAGTTCATCTGAGCGAAACAACTGAGCTCAAGTTTCCTCATATAAGTATTAGGGATCAAATCCAGATTGGAGAAAATAAGAGAGCACCATGAAGAGGCAGAAGGCAGGGCCTACAGGGAGAGTGAAAGATGGGAGGAAGGAGATTTCAGCCCAAGGGCCTTCACGGTCCCCAGCAGGGCCACAATGCCTGTTTTTGGTCCATGTGTCTCCAGAAACCCCACAGAAGCAAGATCACCTTCCCAAGCCTCTCTAACCTCCACCTATCTATGGGCAGCAGGGACACTCGAGTGTGTACATCCCTATGACGCACGCAACTGATGGCTGTTTCATTGTTTTACACAGTATTTGCTGTTAGTTATAGAATAACCTTAGAAACTTTATTTTCCACTTATATGTAGTTTCATATACATCTCAAAATGAAGTTTTAAATCATTTCTACAACAAAATTCAGTGAGAACCTTAAAAACATCTGTACACTAGTTTGGCAGATTCCTCTATCTCTGGCCATCCCCAAAGTTTAATTTTCCTCCAGCCAATGCCCATCACAGCACATTGTAAAGGTCATTTTACCTTTATGGGTCCCTTCCTGTAGTCAGAAATTTAAGCCACAGTGACGGGAATGGTCTCAATTGCTGAGCCATCCTCACCTCTTTCTGCCCCTGCTTCTCACCATGATAATGAGAAGGAAGAGTATCAAGAGAAGAGACAGAAAGTGCAGGCAGTGCTAAGGGGTGATTTGTGGAGAACACTTGGATCCTACAACTCCAGCAGCTTTTCCCAAAGCTATCCTAAGTAAATAAAAATTTTAAAAAGAAAAAATGTACTTAATTTGCCAATAGAGCTACAAATCCCTTAGCACTCCATTACCACCTCTCCCCTAGGCTTCCAGAATGTCATATTCTCTCTATCTCTTTTTTGGTACCAGGGATCGAACTCGGGTCCTTGTGTTTGTGAGGCAGGCGGTGGCACCACTGAGCTAAATCCCTGGCCCACAGAATGTCATATTCTAAACCCCTTCCTATAGAAACCCTGAGCCTCCATTCTTGGCAAGAGCAGCTGCACCACCCTTCTCCAATGCATGCTGTGACACTGGAAGTAAAAGGCAAGCTGGTTGTCTCAGTGCCCCAGGACTTGGAAGGAAGACTGTTGGGTGAGAAGCTCTTCTCTGCCCTTGGCTGCCAGCTGGCACTTGGAAGAAGTTCAATTTCTCGGGTTGTGTAATGGCAGGTACTATTCAGATGGTTATGCATGCACCGCTCTCATCTGACATAGCCAGGGCATGTGGTTGAGGACTGCCAGCAAGTGAGAGATGATACTTCCAGAGCACTAGAAGGGAACTGCTTACATTAAATAGTGCCTTTTTTTAAAACAGGACTACTAACTCCAAGCAAGGGATTTGCTTGAAGTAATACTAACAGAACAACAATCTGTGTCCTGCTTCAGAACTGCATGTTGGACAAGGTTCCTGGATCAGGTATACTGGAAAAGCCCTGCAGAGCAACAGCTGAAAGTACAGGATGAGGCAATGAAGGAAAAGTCTGACTTCCCCTGGCTCACAGCAGGTTCACCTCTAGCCCCAAATCCTCCCTGAGTTGCTACCTCTGACCAGCTTCCAGGCCACTGAAAGCAAGGCTGCCATTTCCTACTGTTTCCTGCACAAGCAAACAGGGCTTGAACTGGGCACTGAATGCTTTGCTAACGAGGCTGTCCCTGATAGACAAAGGTGAGGCAGCAACACCACAACTGAGCAAATTTGGAGGAACCAAGAAGGCAGGCACAGAAAGAGCCAACTGTGTGAGCTACATCTCCACAGGAAAGCATGCAGAGGAAAAAGCTTCTACTCCTACAGTCTTTTGAGGGTGAAGAAATGTTATATTTACATGCATTTTATAAGACAATGAGTGATTTTTAAAAATCAGAATAGAAACAGAACAGGACAAAAGGAACTAGCTTTAACCAGAATTATTTTTAACAAGTGTGTGTGACCTGCATAATTAAACATTTTTTAAGGGGAAGGGAGTAATCACAGAGGTGGAATCCAGTCAAGCCTTACATGAATGAATGAGGCCCATTATGATATACTCAAAAATACACAGAGGATGAGCCACATTGTCTTAATGACTATGTATGATGAAAGCCTAATGCAAAGCAAGTTAGAAAGGAAGGCGGTACCACCCAGTTCACCCGTGTGTGGCATTGTCATGTGTGTGGTATTTACTTTCAGAGGAGATGGGCCACATAAACTGATAGAGCTATTCAGATCTCCACTATCCTCTATTCAGTGCTCACCACACTGTGTTACTGTTCTGAAGAAGAAAAAAAAAGTAGCAAGTTGGTGAAGAACACGGGAGTATTGTGCATTAATGCCCATCCCGGGCTAGGCTCTCAGCAAGACCCACGAGGACAGAAATGGCTCAGTAATGCCCTGGAGTGTCTTATTCTCACCTAATGAGAAAGACTTCAGAAAATTTAAATTAGTTTAGTTTGGAATACAGTTTTGTCCTGTTTTTTTCAAGTAGGCTTTTGTAATTATTTGAGCCATCATGGGTTTGTTAGGTTTTAATGTAGCCTGAAAATGGAATTGCTTTCAGAGTAAAACTGAATCGACAGAACTAGAAGCAGGAAATGGTGAATATGAATGAAGACAGTGGGAAAAGGATAAGGAGAACTAAGAGAAAATGTCTATACAAAGTCAGAAAAGTTAACCCATGTTCTAGAGAACTGTAAGACACTATGGTGTGGCTTTACCCACTTGTCTGGACATGTTCGCCCTAACACTCAACATTCAAAGCACCAATAGTTTATGGTTACTATTTACTGAAAAGTCCAGGACACAGCACCTTGCAACTAAGCTTTCTGCAATGATCGGACTACTATATTCTCTGCTGTCCAATCATGGAGCCATTAGCCACACATGGGTCTTCAACACTTAAAAACTATTACTGACTAGCACAACTGAAAAACTGATTTTTTTTCCTTGGCACTAGGGAATGAACCCAGGCTTCAGTCCTTCAAAAAAATGTTTTTTTAAATTTTGAAATAGCACCTCATTTAGTAGCTAAGGCTGGGCTTAAACTTGTGATCCTCCTGACCAGGGGGCTGGAAATTATAGGCATGTGGCACCACACCCAGCTTTCAATTTTATTATATTTTAATCAATCTAAAATTAAATATCCACATGTGGTCAGTGACTACTGGATTGGAAAGCACAGGACTACAAGACAAAACTCTGGCTGGGTGTGGTGGTGCACACCTGTAATCCCAGCACTCGAGAGGCTGAGGCAGGAGGATCGCTGTGAGTTCAAGACCAGTCTGGGCTGAACATAGTGAGTTCCAGGTCAGTCTCAACTACATAGTGAAACTCTGTCTCAAACACAAAAAGCAAAACAAAACAAAAAAAGACAAAACTCTGATGAATTTCATAGGCTTATTTTGAAGCATCATCAAGCAACTCATTTACATTTAGTAGATTATACATCCAGATTTAAATAAGATCTTATACCAGACCCAGCCCTTTTGCCTGCCCCTTCTCTTGAGTTTCATTTTTATAATGATCTAAGCCATTGTTCATTGACTGCCTGCTAAATCAGGAACTATCAGGATAGCATTGCGACTGCCTTATCTTCTGCTCAATCCCATCCCAGAACAGGGCCTCACACCACACACTCTCTATTAACACTTGTGAGCAGTTGGACACCAAAGAAACAAGGCAAAAAGGGAGCTTCTGTCTTTAGAAGAGATCATGCATAAAATGATGCTCCCAGGCAGTTGAGTTTCTTTTAAGCACAGTTCTAAGCTACACAATTCAACCATGTTTCTGGTAGCTAGCCTTAATCTTCCCCCATTTAATTTCCTTCCACCCATCCTCCATGTGAAAGTAAATAGCAAGATTTACATATTACTTTTTTATTTAAAAAACTAGATTTCTTTATTTCCTTAAATCATTTCTAAATCATTATGTATTCTGAATTTTATGCTCCCCTAAAAAAACACTTTGAATTCATGTAGCCTTCAGCTGATATTTCATAAACTAAACACAGATAACCACTATGTCATGTTAGAAATCATCTACAGTATCTATTTTGCTTATAAATGATGCACATGTAAAAGCACATAAATTAATAAGCAAAACATATACACACACACACAAATGCATACACACATCCACACGTATCTATACACATTTATTGCTACAGACCCCACACACTATTCAGATTTTGATGACCAACTCTTTTGTTACACATTCTATCTATATACCTAGTTCTACACTTAAAGACAATAAATATGGTGGCCAGAAAGAACTGGATTAGAATTCTGGTTCCTCTTCTACTTTCTAGACACGCATGTCTGAGAAAGTTACTTAGATCTTCTGGGCCTCAGTTCCCTATCTGAATATAAATGCTCAACTTTATTTGGTTTGTTGAGAAGGTAAGAGTGAATGCTGTCCATGAAAGCAACCAAAGAATGCTTGGTTCAAAGCAGGTGCTCTATGTTTACTGAATAGACAACTATTTCATCTGTTTCTTGGGACTCCCTCCAGAAACTTACAAACTCCCTAGGAGTTAGACAAGAATTCATTGTATTCTGATTTAAAGTTAACAAGTACTAATCATTAAAAGTCAGATTTAAGGGCATACCAGTTGAACAAACAAAAGAATGAGTAAAATCACAGTCTTAAGAATATGGGAGAACTCACTCAAAAAAAGAAAGACACTATTGGTGCTTGACCAATAGAAACGCCTCTCTTTATTCTGTGGAAATGGTTCAAATCAGACTATCTTTGTAGAATCACAGTAGATTATATGTTCCATAATGGCTAATTCCATAATGGCTAATAAATGATCTATTTATCTTGCAAGTTTGCAAGATCACAAGACCTTTTATTTTCAGCCTTAAAACCTGACATTTGGTTAATTTGATTTCTAGTGTCTTTGCCTATTTTAGAGCTTCTGCATCTTGCAAGATGGTATATATAAATATAGCTGAGGTAAATGACAGCTTTAACAATCTGTAAAAAGAATCCAATGGTATGTAGCAACCCAGTGCTCCTTGAAGAAGTTAACCTCATAATTTGCTGCTAGATTCTCTAGTAGGGAGGTGTATAAGGAGTCAAGATCCTAATAAATAATGTTGACAGGAAAGAAAAGACCGTGGCACACAACCATACCTCGGCTTCCTGCAAGGTCCCGTGGTTTAGGCACACCATGTCAGGGCAGGTGATGGGTGACCCACATCCTTCTCGGATTGCCAGCTGCATATACTGTTTCAGGCACTAGAAGTTGAGAAGAAAAAAGACAGACAATTACCCACCCCATCATAATAGCGCAAAAGTTACATAACAGAGCCACCTCTGCCTCTTCCTTAATGGGATGTTCTGGGGTTCTTGTATGCAGGAAATGTAAGTTATCATAAGTGCAAAGACTAAGAGCCATCACTTTGGAAAGAATGCAGAGACTGACAATTAATTATGTATGACTTCATCCTAAGAGTTTATTCAACTCAAATTCCCATTTGCTCACACCATTTATCCACCATAGATTGAGAAAAGGAAAAACTCTTTTTGCACTCATGGCAGTAGCCTTGTTTGAATATGTTTATTTATATGACTTCCTGATTTCATTTTTATGTAACAGTTCTCTCCCTCAAAGTTTGCCCAAAAGTAAAATAGAATTCTGTGACACTGGTACTGAGTTACTCCAACAGAATCAACATAAGATTAAGGCAGCGATCTATCTAGGAACATGTTAAAAAGCTTAAGATAATGTCAGGCTTAAGACACTCAGGTGACTTCCTGCTGACCAGGGCGACAAAGACAATTTAGGAGAATGAGACCTCTAAACACAGAGACCTTGGTGAAAGACATGTTGAGGAGATTTGAGTAGAAAGAAGGCCCTGGTCACTGAGAGAAAACAGAAATTGAGTTTTAAAAAAGGAACCCAATGGGAGAAAGAAGAGGACACCAAGTAAAACCTTTTTCTACTCATTGGTTGCTGTGCGGTTCAGATGTGGGCAGTGAGTGGGACATGAGTCTACGAACGTAAGAGAAGGAATGCTAGAGTCAAGGAGGCCTCCGACACTTCCTCTTACCCACAGATCCAGCCTCATATGCCCACAGGAAGTTAATGGACACATAGTAGACCTCTGTGGTTCCAGGTTCCACATCTGCAGACAGACCCTCGCTCTGATTGAAAATATTTGAGAAAAAAATGCTGTGTTGCTGCTGACATGGTAGGCCTATGATGGCTGGGTCTGTACCAAACATGCACAGCCTTTTTTCTTGTCATTATTCCTTAAAAACATTATAGTAGCTAGTTATATAACATTTTAGATTTTATTAGGTATAATAAGGAGAGATGATTTCAAGTACACAAGAGGATGTGCATAGGTTATATGTAAATATTATAACATTTTATAGAAAATACTTAAGCATCAACAGATTTTGGTTATCTGTGGGGAGTCCTGGAATCAGTCCCTACAGATACTGAGGGACCATTTTAGTTTCAGCAAATAAAACTAAGAAACCCAAAAGTTGGCTCCTCAATTTCTACTACTTTGCTCACCATTAGTGAGTCCTTTCTACACAACAAAAAGATGTCGAGCTCAAATGTTTAAGGAGTGTTCTGCTCCAAAAATATACAAGCTAGTCTATGAAACAATGACCTCCACAGAGAAATGATTGTTTATAACTGAGCTTAGATTTTCAAATGTATACATTTATGTATCAACTTACACTAAAAATACTGCCAAGTACCACTGCATAAATCATTATATAGTATGGCCAGAATATTTATGACAATTGTGAAACTGAAGTCTTTCATGGGCCTTTTCTTAACTCATTTTCCCCATTTGGGAAGAAAACTAATTTTCATTACTTAAAAACATGTATTTATCTGATTAAAATGACTATTATATGTGCTGACAAATCAATGACCAAGGTCAACCATTTAAATCAGACTGTGTCTCTTCAAGTAGTTAACAGCTCCCTTCTCATGTTTTTTTTTCTATCTCAACTAAAACTAGAAATTAACCTAAATATCCAACACTTAAATAAATTTGAGAATTCAAGCAATGGAATGCTGCAGAATCATGAAAAACATTTTCAAAAGTTATTCATAAGCATGAAGAAATGCTTGTGATTTGGTATAATCTGGAGGATAAAGGAAATCTAGGAGCAGGGGTCCACTTAAGTCGCTGGTCTACTGTGACTAACATCAATATAGGAAGTAGATTTTGACATTCACTGTCTTGTCTAAGAGAAAAGTAAACAATTACTTGCTCCAAGATAACTGAGCCAAATACTGTATGGCCTTAATATCAGGACCAGTGGTGTGCAGAAGGCAGCTGCAGGAAGGCTGGTGGGGAAGAACTTTCAAGGGGCAGGCAAAACCCCAGGGGAGCAATAAAGTAGCTCACACAGTGGGGAGTCAGCAAGGGACGAAGAAGTCATCGCTGTGCTTCCAAGGGCCTCAGCCTTCCGTGAGTCACACCGGTTCCAGCATTACTGCCTCCATCCCACCCCAGGTGCCGTGTGGAGACACCGAGGTAAACAGATTCTAAAAAGAAATGGGTCTTCAGGCTTCTGAGGAAGGCATCTGAAGATAACAAAGTGAACAATGTAATGAACTACCAAACCTAGTGACTGGGTCTAGACCTAGCTCTGCTCTGCCAGGTGACAGTGGGAAAATGATTCTGCCTAGAACCCAGACTTATCTCTCTCAACTTTGAAAATGGAGACAATAATATTCGTTAGGGTTACTTCATAGTGCTTAAAACACATGCACCTGCACACGCATGTACACACGCACATGTGCACGCACACCTCTGAAATTTTGTTTTTAGAAGTCCCTTATAAATTTATAAATTGCAGAGTGTTTGGTCATGTTTTTACTCTCTTTACTTGGACTTTAAAAGTGCACCATCATTTCAATCAAATAAATGCATGTTTGTAAAGTAATACAGTAGTGATGTTAGTTTTATTAATCCAAGTGAATACAGATTTTTCTACCAAAAGCTTTCTGGGGAACTGTTACAGTGTTGGCCTTCTGAGATCCCCTTCTCTGCTCCCTGCAGAGACAGTTAAGGATGAAGAAGCTGTTCAGGCAGAGCAGATATCTTTAACAGAAGATTGAGTGTGCTTCTAGCCAAGATTCTCCTCAGAACTTATTGTTAAATATGAACCAGAGACACTGTGTGAGTTTCTCTACGCCAAAAAAAAAAAAAAACCATGTAAACCTGCACAGCAAATTTTGGAAAGTTGAAATAAAAGTTTCCCCAGGAGCTTACAATGGAGGTTCCATTTGCTAATGCAATGCTCCTAGGTACATAAGCAAATCAAGATACATCAACCTAATGAATTCTAAGGCTTCCCACAAGTACTGTCCTAGCTGCAAATAATACTGTGTGACCTATGATTTCAGTAGAGAAACTGGAGCACTCTACACATTGACTATAGGCTTTAAGTACACATACCCTCTGTTTTGTTTTGTTTTGTTTTTTTCCTTTTTATTGAGTTTATTGATACAATCTAGGTATACAATACGGTTACATTCATTACTGGGATCTTGTACCTTTACATGATAGGTCTTAGTTCTCATTTTTTTCCCCTTGTCCCTGCCCTCCCTTCACCCCCTCCTCCCCTCCCTATTTACACTTTATTTCCATTTTTCATTTTCTTATATTTTTTTCTTTTTCCTTATTCCCTTTCCCCTACCCTTCCCACTTTCCCTACACCTTTACCCCTTTTCTTCCTACTTCACACTATTAATTATCCCATTAGGAACTTGTATACTATTATAGTTTTTCACACCAGAGAAACTATTCAGTATTTACTTAAGAGTATATCCTCAATATGTATCCATTTTCCTATGAATGACTCTAATTTCTCATTCTTTATGGCTGAGTAGAATTCCATTTTATAGAAAACCCACATCTTCTTTATCCAGTTTCCAACTGATGGGCAAATGGGCTGTTTCCAAGTTTTAGCTATTACAAACTGTGCCGCTGTAAACATTGGTGCACATAGATCACTGTGGTATGATTCTTTTAATTCTTTTGGAAAGATACCCAGCAGAGGGAAGGCTGGGTCAAATGGAACCTCTAGTCCCAGCTCTTTGAGGTATCTCCATATTGATTTCAATAGTGATTGCACCAGTCTGCACTCCCACCAACAATGGAGAAGGGTTCCTTTCTCCCCACAACCCCGCCAACATTTGTTATGGTGTGATTTCTTGATAGCAGCCATTCTTTGTGGGGTGAGATGGAATCTCAGTGCTGTTTTCATCTGCATCTCTTGAATGACCAGTGATGTGGAACATTTTATCATATATTTACTTGCTGCTTTTACTTTGTCTGAGAAATGTCTGTTCATTTCAGATGTCCATTTTTGATTTGGGTCTTTATATTTGGGGGGGAGCTGGCTGTTTTGAGTTTTTTATATATTCTAGATAATAGTCCTTTGTCTGAGGAGCAGCTGGTAAAAATTTTTTCCCACATTGTAGGTTGTCTCTTAGTTCTGTTGATGGGTTCTTTTATAGTGCGGAAGCTTTTTAATAAGGTGAGATCCTAGTTGTTCATTCTTTCTGTTAGTTCCCGTGCTACTGAGGATTTGTTCATAAAGTCTTTTCCTATGCCAATGTCTTCAAGAGTTCTGCCTAACTTATCTTCCAGCAAGTTTCGTGTTTCTTTTTTAATATTTAGATCTTTAACCCACTTTGATTTCAGTTTAGTGCATGGTGAGAGATAAGGGTCTAGTTTTAATCTTTGGCAGGTTGAGATCCAGTTACCCTCTGTTTTTATTGCAGAAAACACTTGGTGAAGTTAGAGATTTGCAAGTGCACATTATTAAGGAATCTTAAAGCACAGGCATTTGACATTGCATTGCTGTACTAATGTATTTCTACTCAAAAGCAAAGAGTGACAACAGTTTTAGTTATTGCTTTTTAGTGAATTTTCAAGTAGCTCGAGTTCATTCCATGCCTTCCACTATCTTTCACCAAGAACTTAACCTCAAACTCTCCCTCTTCTTCAATACATCTGGCTAATAAAGCCCAAAAGAACTCAAAACATTCACATGAACTCCTGTGTGTTTTACACAAACTAAACATAGGTAATACGTTAATAATTCTGGAGAAAAAGACTTATCAAGCTTATTAATTATAGAGAAGCATAGAAAAACACATTCCAGCATTTCATAACATTTTTAAAATTACATTTCATTAACTAATGTTACACAGAAACCTAAATACGCAAGTTTCTCAACAGCTAACCAATTCTAAGAAGAATGTTTTGAGTAGAACATTTCAAAAACCCAGACGACCCATGAAGGAAGGAACAACTTTTAATTTGAATAGTCAACATTTTATTTAATTAATCTGGTAAAACACAGAAGTACTTTTAAGTCCATAAGGGTCATGTATAATAACATTATAAATAACACCATCATTCATAATAATATTATAGCATTAATGTTATTTATAATAACATTTATACTAACATTATAAATAATACCCTTATTTGTCAAAGTCACTTGGCAGCCCTCAAGATTCAGATGGGATCTAACCAAGGATTTAAACATCTTTAAACAACTGGAACAGGAGATGCTTTATATTGCCCCTTCCAACTCAGACCCTATGAATTATATCAATGGAATTTTTCAAGAAAGGGACTTCTCCTGGACCACTTTTTAAGGGGCATTTCTCCTGCTACGGTGGAATGGCAAAAGGGGTCACCATATTAGGGGACCAATGAACCCACCCAAGAACGAGCCACAGGAGGGGCACCATATTATTTTAAAATTCATTATACTGTTCCTCACTCTCTATCACTGAACTATGCCTTCCTTAAGGTTTTTTCTATGACAAAAAACATTCCAAGGAATAATGAATGGAACTGGATGACAACAATTGCCTCTATGTGTTGAGTAAGTCAGCCTCTCTAGCTGCAATACTCCCATTTATAAAGTGGGACACTACCTGTCTTGCCTACTCTCGGGGAAATGGGGAGCCCCTTATTAGAGTGGAAATATGAAAATATCTGAAAAGTTAAAAAGGTCAGCAGATATAAAATATAATTGGAAGATGGAATAGATGTTTCTGAATGACAATTAAGCAGACAGGCGGAAGTGTAATTCCCTAAACAGATGTGACCTGCAGAGATCAGCCTCACAAGGGTAGGCAGGGGAGGAAGGAAGAGAACAGGTATTGCTTAGGAGGAGATAACAAGTGCCAATAGCTCAAAGTTTAAATAGCCTGCTGCCCCTGGGGTCTTGTCTGCTTCTGAATACAAGTTTGGGATCCTCAGGTCAAGGAACTAGCAGCTCTCCTGGCTTGAAGTTGAGTTGGTGAACTACTACCTTACGGAGCCTCATCCCTAACTCATGGGTAGGGGGTGGCTAAAAACCAAAGCCCAGATGGACTCTGAGTGTGCTGTTTTTCATTCTTGGTACAACATGTGAATTAAAGTAGATAATCCTAAAATGCAGGGGGATAGTTCTCTGCCTCTATACATAATTCCCTCACAATATCTCCAGTGTGTTCTAAACAACATCTCACAGTGAGGCCAGTAGTGTGCTCATTCCAGTTTGGACTATGATCTTTGCACATGATCCAAGAACAAAGCCTCTTTTGTGGGATGCTGGTAGGTCCAATTATCAGTACAATTCACGTTGGTATTGCTCCCTGTTCAAAAGTCTACTAACAAAAGTATCCCGGTTTGATTAAAAAAATTCAAACAAATCAACAATCTATTTCTAGGGAGGAAATTTTGTCTTGGAAGAATCAGAGCCCAAAACGCTTTCTTCCAAAACCTCTTTCAGTGACCTTGGTTTTCACCAATAGGTTACTACTGATGGGGATCAAATTCCCCACCACAGTGGTTGGACAACCACACTGGACATCAGAGGGCTGATAGGAAAACCTAGCACCAAATAATTAAAAAATGAGAAGTCCTAAGTCAATCAACAAGCCATAAGTAGAGTTAAAAAGAGACCTGTTTCATAGTTCTCATTCTTTAGTTTCTCTCATTTCTGAAATCTTCTCTCTCTCACACCCAGGCTGGCGGATACCCAGCCCATCTGCTCTTGCAGCACTCAGGCCAGCTAGAATTGCACTTTTTAGACCCCAGTGGGTAGGGGGCCGAGAGTGCATTCTTGGAAGCCCATGAGTGCATGACAGTTTTCTCCCATTTTCTGCTTTCTCAATAATCTTAGTAAAAGTAAGCTCTGGGTCATGTCAAGAAACTCCCTCTTCCCACCCAGTTTCAGTCCCCTCACTTGAGTTCGTCGTGTCGTATGCTGTACGCCTGCTCTGCACAAGTAGAGCCTGTGCTTTGTCACAAGCAGGTGAAAAAATGATGTAAGAATCTAGACCCAGTGAAAGCTATACAAGTCAAAATGTTTAGAGGGGCAGAAAGAGAAAAGTGACAGGGTCACTGAATAGCCACCTACTCACGGGACACTCCAAACTCAGGGCCTACTGTACACAGCGATTTTGCTGAAGCCAAACATCACCGTTCACATTAATGTTCTCTCAAATTTTATGTTCTGCGATTTTAGCCAATATTCAGCTTGCACATGTATTCTTGTGCTCTTGTTTAAAAGACATAAACCTAAATATGCTTATACCCTGTATTATGTTCACATAAGTTTAAATAAGACTCTAATAAAAGTAATTTTAAAATGGCTCAGTATTGAAGTTCTAATTACTTTGCCCTTCAAAAAAAAAAAAAGCCAAATAAATCGCTCAAAAGAACACAGTGATTCTCAATGCCAGTGGGCCTGGAGCCATCGCATTTCCTAATATCAGAATATCAGACTATCCACAGTACAAACTATACAATTCCTCTCTGCTCCCCTAGTTCCTCAGAAGACTTGGCATTTTCCCCTCCACTTACTGACCTTCCCATTGCCACCGTAGGTAACAAGAGATAACTGCTTAACAGTTAAAGCCTGCTTAGTACCCTGCATTGTAGGAGACTATGAACTTGCTGGTCTTTCTCATAGCCCAGGAGCCTCTTTAGGATCTGAATCACATCTATTCCTCTTCATGACCCCTAGAAGCACCTGTTACCAGGGACAATACATGGTAGATAATAGCATGGGCTCTTATAGGAGCTGGAAGCCTAACTCTAGCACCACTTTGGAGGCAAACTCCTTGAGTTCCAATCACTGAAAAATATAAACTCATCCTCACATGCTTTCTCTCCCTTTTTCTTTCCTTGGCAGTATAGAAGCTAATTTTTTTTCAAATTCCATCCCCTCCTGCCTTTCAGGAAGTGTACCCATTGCTTATCCATTCTCTTTCCTATGACTTAATTTCTTCATAAGTTAAGCATGTTCAAAAATATCCTAATCAAAGAAAAATAATAATAAAAACACAAAGGAAAACAGCTTGCCCTTGCTGCTCATGCTCTGTACACAGTGACTTCTTCATTCCTCTCTTATTAACAGTCAAATGATGAAAAGAACTGTCAGCCCTCACTGGTCCACCAACCCCATCCCAATCCCTCCTTACCAGTTATTGTAAAGGCTACTGAAAGTCACTGGGGACCTGCATGTCACTGAATCTAGTACAGGAGTGTCTTCCTTCCTCACCTTCGCAATGTCAGGCACAGCTAACCATGCCCACCTTCTGAAAATCTCCTTTGCCCCTGTCTTCAGGACCCTACACTCTTCAGATGGCCACTCTCCCTCTCTAGCTGTTCCTTCTCCATCTGTCCTATTTCCCTCCACTCCGTTTTTAAATGTTCAAATTTTTACTTACCCTAGATGGGTCATAGAAACCTCAAACTCACCAAACACAAAACTGAATTCATAAAGAAAAAAACTGAATTCATAATTTTCCTGCTAAATCTAGTTTTCATTTTGTTTTCTATCTCTATCAATGGCATTTCCATCACACAGGGGAACGATCCAGAAAACTGCAAGAATGACTCTTTTTCTCTTAATTTATTTCCAATAAATGCCTGCTAGACACCCTCAGCACCTCAAAGTTAACCCGACTGACCAGTTTTTTGTTGTTGTTGCTGCTCATATTTTTGGTGTCATATGACTGACCAAATCCAAAGTCATAGAACTTTTTCTATTTTCCTATATTTTTTCTAAGAGTTTTATCATTTCAACACTTATATATAGGTCCATAGTACTTTTTGAATTAACTTTTGTGAGGAAGTAGTCTACACTCTTTTACAAATGAATACCCAGCTCTCCAGGCATCCTTTGTTAAACAGAAAAAAGAAAAAACTTTCCTCCTTGAATTGTCTTAGCACTCCTGTTGAAAACAAACTAAAAATAAATATGAGGATTTCTATTTCATTGATCTGTGTATCTATCTTCATGATGGTATCAACTTACTTTGATTACTATAGCTCTAAACCAAGTTTTGAAATCAGGGAGTGAGTTCTCCAACTTTGTTCTTCATTTTCAAGATGGTTTTTGTTTGCTAGATCCCTCAGATTTCCATATGAGCTAAGGACGAGCTTGTCAATTTTGCAAAGACAGTTGAGATTTTCATAGGGAGTCTGTTAGATATGAAGATACATTTAGGGAATAATAATATTCATTTTCCTAAACCATAAACATGGAGTGTCTTTTCACTTATTTAATCTTTTTATTTTCTTTTAATAATGTCTTACAGTTTTCAGAATTTAAGCTTTAAACTTTTGTCAAGTTTATTCCTAAGTATGTTATTCTTTTGATGCTATTATAAAAGGAAATGTTTTAATTCCATTACCATATTATTCCTAGAAGTACTATGGATTTTTGTATATTGATCTTGTATTCTGTTTAATAACCCAGTACAATGGGCCCTTGAGTTATAACTGGCCTGACAAAGGAACAACTTGGGTTAATTAAGTTAATGGATGGTTTATCTGCCTCTTGTTATGTATAGTGTGCACCCAGGTAAACATCCAGGTCTCAGTTGGGTTGACTTACAAACAACTTGAGTTACAATCAGCCCTCAGAAACTGGTTGAGTTCATAAGTCAAGGTCCACAGAATCAGTAATTTTAGACTCTTAAAGTGATTCCAATGTGACACCAAATCTGAGAAATAATCGTCCAGTACCATCCAAATCTTCAGTTCTAGTCAGAGAAGATACTACTGTATTATTCCCATCATTACTGCTTATAAGTCATTTAGTAAGTTGACCAACATGAACTCCAAAGGAAGTTTTCGTAACCAAAACCTTCACAGAAATTACATGCATCCAGCTGGCTCCAGCAAAAAATAGTAAAGGAAATTATATATGCAAAATTCAAAACTCTGCTTGAGAGCCTTCAAAAACTTTAACTCAAAATAGTGCTGTTACTTTTTCTGGAAAGGGGTGCAAAGGTCCACCTCATAAACTGGAGAACAGTCATTCAATAGGGGAGATTAAATCTGGGCTCCAAGCAAAAGTACCTCCAGTTCCCACCAAGCAAGAGTGATCAAACACTTCTATCTTTATCTCAAGTGATCATGAAATACCAAAACTGGAAACTTGATGACAGAAATAGCTCTAGGAGAAATTCACTGGAAATGCTGTAGCCTGGTCCATCCCTCACAGTGAAGCAATTAAATTTGCTAAACTGGAAGAACATTCCAACAAGAAGAATGAACAGACACTAGGAGTGGAAAGAAAGATCTGCTTCCAACATAAGTAACTGAATAACTCTTCCACTGACTTTTCAGAGGCTTTTCCTTTTGTCCCACCTGAGCCGCCTTTCTTAACAGAGCGAGCCAAGGATTCTTACATTAGTCCCAAAAACATCCATCTGGGCCAGGTGCTACTTTATGACACAGTATACCCAGAAAAGCAACTGAGGGCTCCAAGAGAAAGAAAACAAGAAGGCTCGCCAAGTTTACACCCTTCCATTTCCTCCAAAGAAATATGACCCCTCAGAACTGTAAGCCCTCAGCTGGCACCACAGCTCCAGTAGACAAGCCCAACTCCAACACTGAGAATAAGCACACTCCAGATTCAGCACAGGCAGATTCCACATAATTCATTTGTCTCTTTCTTCCTCCTCCTCCCATGAGAGTCCCTACTTGAACTCTTGGGCAGTACAAAGCAGCACTCAGAATGCGCATACCATAAGGTCCTATTGACATGGAAAGAAACAAAGCCCAAATTAATAGAATCAAGAAATTCCTTCAGTGAAGATACAGGGTTATGCAAGTTATTTGAATAAAATATAGCCAAAGCAATCTAAGTAAATAATATTAAGTATGTTCTACTAAAGAATTTGGAGTAGGTATGTATACCATACCAAAGGCTAACATGGTAAGTGGAAAGATGGGTATGTGATAAAGCAAATAAAAAGTTCATGTTAGAATATGCTAAGGTCTGAATGATGCATCCCCTCCCAAACTCATGCTGAAACTCAGTCACCTATGTGACAGTCTTATGTGGAGTTGCTTTGGGATGAGACTGTGAGGCCTGTGCCCTTATGCATGGCCTTAGCACTCTTACAAAAGGGTCTGAGTTTAAAGAAAACACACTCTCTTGCCGTTCTTTCCCTTGTGCTTTCTGAAGGTGTAGGGTTCCTCCACTCTGAGGGATGTAACAACAAGGTGCCATCTTGGAAACACAGAGCTGCCCTTCCTGACCCCGATTCTAACAGCGCCTTGACCTTGACCTTCCCAGTCTCCAGAACAGTGAAAAGGAAATTTCTATCTTTCATACATGATCGGTCTTGGGTATCTTCTTATAGCACCATAAATGGACTAAGACAGAATTTTAACAGGAAGTGGGTATACAGGTATTCACTGTAAATTTTTTTTTAACTTTTTGTTTTTTTTTTTTCATTAAGTTTATTGGTACATTTTAGGTATACAGTAAAGTTCATCACTGGGTTCTTGTACCTTTGCATGATGTATCTTGCTTCTCATTTTTTCCCCATACTCCTGCCCTCCCTTCACCCCCTCCACCCTCCCCTATTTACAGACTTTGTTTCCATTTTTTCCTTTTCTCATGTTGTTTTCTTTTCCCTTATTTCCTTTCCCCTACTATTCCCACTTGAAAAGATTTTTAACAAGCCATTGTACCATTTTTGAGACTGACAAGCAAAATTAAAAATTGATGCCATTCATTAAATCTCAAATTTTAATGTTGTTTAGCACAAACCATCTGTTATTTCTTAAATAAAACTCAAATACCTGGTTTATCTAAATTATGTATTTATTAGTAAATATATGTAATAATTAGAGTTTGAGGACATATTAAATATTTAAATCTAATGATATCAACATTAATAATTAAATTTTTGAAATTTTAAAAATATAAATGAGACAATAAGCTAACTCATTATTGGCTACTTCTTTTTCCCCCAGAATATATCTAAGAAGCCAGCATGCAAAATACATCACATCGAGGAGCTGGAAATGATGTTCTCACAGTTCTATGAGAACACTGTCTCCCTACATGGAGCAATGCTTAGGGACTTGGCATATCAGTGTAGGGTGGATATGAGCCTCCATAGTACATTACAAAAGAAAGCCTATTAGATTTAAGAAATGAGAGTTCTAAAAAAGAAGGAAAAGGTTAGACAATGACTAGATTGGCTATTAGGAAATTTATTTTGTTTTCTTTGGTACCCAGGATCCAACTCTGGTCCTCGCACTTGCGAAGCAGGTGGCAGAACCTCTGAGCTAAATCCCTGGCCCAGAAAACTTACTTTATTCAAGATTAAGCTGAAATAATTTTATTCAATTACTACATAGCAAAATTAGAATATCTTTCTCACTATAACTTAGAGCTCATCAAAACTACAACTATCTTCACCTCAAAATATCCCTCCAAGCATTTATTCTGAGAAAGCATAATTTTTTTAACTTCTTATTAAAAGCAAGTAAGTTTCCAGAAATTGGGGAGTTTTATATCTGGAGCTTTTTGTTTTCACTTTGTTATAATTTGAACCACTCATTCTTTTCTTTTTAGCAAAATCATATGCTTACATACCTGAGACAAATTTCGATTCTTGCTATAAAATCTAACCTAGTTACTACCCTTGAACTGCCACTTTCAAAATGTCCTGAGTTAGTGACAGATTCTAGCAGATTACACTGCATTATCAAAGCAGAGCTCAGATGTCAAAGCCATATGATCAGATGTCTCAGAAACATGAATCAGTGGTCACGGCCTACCTACTTCATAGCACATGACAGTGAGTACCTTCTATGCTTCACCTCTTCAGCGCCCTCCATATATTACCAGTATATACCAATATGTCAGCATTACCTGGAAAAACTGAGACAGATCTTTGGGTTTCATCCCCAAAGTTTCAGTTTCACTGCATCTGAGGTGGGCCTAAGAATGTGTACTTCTAACAAGTTCATAGATACTACTAGTTTGAGGGCTACACTTTAAGAAATAAAGTAATGGGACCAGGGGTTTAGCTCAGTGGTTCCGCCGCCGGCCTTGCAAGCACAAGGACCCGAGTTCAATCCCTGGTACCAAAAAATAAAAAAAGCAGCTGCAAGAAATAAAGTAATGGCTTAAAACTAAACCATGCATTCTATGAGAGGTGGGGGAAAGAGACATATAATGGGAATAAAAGAATGTGTCAAACTCCAGCCATGGCTATTGCATGTGCTATAATTTGGATCTTGAATCTCCCCTCAGAGACTCAGGTGTTAAAGGCTTGATCCCAGCCTGGAATTCTTGGAAGACTGTGGAAACTGTCAGAGGAGGAGTCCAGTGGGAGGTCTTCAGGTGATGGGAGGCATGGCTTTAAATGGGGCTCTGGGACCACATTCTCTTCCTCTTTCTTTTTGTCTTCCCTGACCACGAAGTAAGTGGCTTTGCTCCTGCCATAAAGATGCCTCACCACACGCCAGACATAATGGGACCAGCCAGTCATGGATGGAATCCTCCTCAACCGCGAGTCAAAACAAACTTTTTCTAAGTTGCTATTCTTAGGTATTTGTTAGTAAAGAAAGCTAATGCAGGATGTACCTGAAAATCACCTCACTTAACCTTCACAGCAACTCAGGAGACTGATGTCACCCCACTTACATAAAGCAACTGAGTAACTTACTCTCAATTCCCATGACTAATAAATATAGCCGTTGAGATTTAAACCAAGATCTAATTGAAACACAGATTCTGCTTGTTCCCCACTATATTATGATGGTTTCCATGTTGTCAGAACTAAAAATGAGAAAATACTAGAATGTTTACAACTTTAAAATGCTGCTGTATTCTTTCTAAAGGTGCTCAACATCATAAAACATAAGCTAATCAAAGAGAAGGCAAGTTTACATATTAAAACAGCCTGGGGCCTGGGATTTAGCTCAGCGGTTCGGTGGCCTGCCTTGAAAGCACAAGGACCCGAGTTCAATCCCTGGTACCAAAAAATAAAAATAAAATAAAATAAATAAAACAGCCTGTAACTAACACATTATGTGGGGAAAGCAGATGCGCCAGGTATTAAGTATTTTTCCAGCCACAGTAATAGTCTCTGAGCTGCAGAATCACGCATGCAACAATTACCCTCAGCAAATACGAATCACTTGGGAACAACCACCAGACTGAGATTTTCTTGGAAAGCCAGTAACTTCTACAAAGCCAGTGCATGTAAGGGGCAAAACACTGGTGTGTAAAAGAAGGCCTGGAATTGAACCTTAACTTCAATTCAATACTTGAAAAATTCTGGCTGTGCTGAGAGCTTCTGGTTGTGCAAACCAGACCTCATGATCTCTTGGACTTGGTGTCCTCAAATAACTTGCCCAAAGTCACACTGATGAAAGTTTACAGCACACTGTTCAGTCGCCTTCACTGGCGGTCATGGTCACCTCTGCAATGACACTGCACATTCTCTGTACTCTGGAAAACGCTTTAGTCTTGTTTTTAAACAGTTACTCTTCACACCTGCTTTGTATAGACTATATGTAAAATCAATAGCCAGATGTCAACTCGGCATTATATAGACCATCCTCGCGCTTTAGAAACTCAGGGAAGATTATAAAAACCAAACATGGATCTTCACCCTTTTTATGCTAACAAATAAAATCTAGGGAACATGTACTATGTACCAGACCATACACTATATGTCTTTACAGATATATATATATACTGAGGTGGTTATTATTTCATCCAAACAACACTGTGATCCAAGAATTAACAGTAAAGATCTTGGAAAAGTTACTTAACTCTGTCTGCATGGGCTTTCTTTCTGTAAACTGAAGAGTAAAAGTAACTGAAAACAAAAAAAAAATTAGTACACTGACATGACATAAATTACATGGTAAATATTCAAATGTCCTTGCTTTTCCTCCTTCCTTGATTTCATTTTTATAGAATGAATGAACTTAAGTTCAAAGAGATTAACTAAACACCCTAGGTTCACAGCAAATAACACACTTTCAGGAGAAATCCAGCCAAGTGGGGTCTGGGAAGTGATTTAAGCCATTGAGGCTTTCATTTAACACACGTATTTATTATTCATTATTAAATGAATTTATTATTCCATTTAACACAGTCATTTCCACAGAAAAGAGGCACCAACTGTTGTCTGTCCTAATTCTAAGAGCTCAAGTGCTTATCTGGAATCCACAGCATAAGCCTTGCATAACCAATCTTTGATCAACTGAAATGTTCAGAAAATGGGATTTGAGAATTAACTGAATTTTCCAATGATGAATGTAACTGTACTGTATACCTAAAATGTACCAATAAACTCAATGAGGGAAAAAAAGAATTAAATGAATTTTCTAGCTAACTTACAGCCCTTTTTTGGCACCAACTCATGTAAGTTTTTTAAATTTCCTTTTCCACTTAGTAATATCTTGTCCCCAAACATAAACTTTTTTGCGATAAAGCCCCTCCCATTGCCTTAGGACTGCTTATAAATATTATTTTCTCATTACTTATGCCACCTCCATAAAATAGATACATCCTATTTTCTTCTGACTTGACAGTATTGTGAACCCCACGGTACAAAATCAGCCAAAACTACTAGCCCTGAACATACTGTATATTTTGTAAAGATAGATTCATGAAATGCATTTATTGTACAACAACTTGCTTCCTCTTTAAAAGAGGAAGACTGGCTTAACCAGTGAAATGTATTATTTCCACAAATAAGATTAGAGAAAGTGAAAAGTTTGAAAATACCCACTGTCAAAAGGGAGTTTTTCTAATTATGGGTGGGGCTGCTAAGCTGATATAAAAATTGGGAAGGTCATTACAGTGGTGGTTATTACTTCACCCAATATGACTACACATACTTCTTTAAAATGAACATATCTTTTATTAGGCAAATCTACCTCTAAAACTTTATCCAAGGAGGAGATATCTTTATGTTGATGTAAGTATAGGCATTTTCATTTGTAATAGCAGAAATTGAAAACTACCTTAAAATCCATTATTAGGAGGAACTCCTTTAAATAAATTTTGACACAGCCAAAGCATGGAAAGCTATATAATATCTTAAAAGAAGGTAGATCTATGTATTACACAGAAACATGTCTACAATATACTAGGTTAAACTCATAAAATCAGTCAGATAAAAGTATCTCATTGCTCTAATGAGTGATGTGTATGAATACATATCCCTACGAATGTTTGTTTTTATTTACACAGAAGGAAAGAGCCTGGAAGGGATATAGGTGACGTAGTCACACACTCAATATTTTTTGAAATTTCTGTTTAATTTTGTTTTAAAACCAGCATTATTAAATTTGCAATTAAAACTTAGTCTCTAGCTTAAAATGAAGGGAGCAAAGAAAGATGGATAGGAGAGAGGCAAAGAGGGAGCTGAGGTTTTGCTATACTTCTAATTGAATTCTCAACAGCAATCAGTGTACAAGAAATTGGTCACCAAAAGCTTTTCATCTAGCTGAAGTCCCAGTCTGAGACTGACAAGCATTCTGAGTGACACGGGAGGGGAATAGACAGTCAGCCACATCACTATGTGCCTATTGGCTCCATAGCTTTACAAAGAGATGAATGGAGGAACTAAAATCCTATACTCCCACCCCTAAATTACTGCCAACTATGTCAAAATAGTTGGAGTTACCTGGAAGAGCTATCTGGTGATGGCACAAGTAGCCTGCCTACCTCAAACATGTTTATAAATTGATAAGCCAATGATTTGTTTCTGATGGCTGAGTGGTCTTCAAAACATGGGGATGCCCAATTTAAAAAAAAAAATGTTATATGAGGAACAAGTATCAGCTCCATAATCTTGAAAAACAAGGATATTTCTTTGTGTGTGTGTGTGGTAATAGGAATCAAATTCATGGGCACTCTGTCACTAATCTACATCCCAGACTGCTTGCTTCTTGTTTGCTTGCTTGCTTTCTCTTTTTCCCTTTCTTTGATTCTTTCTTTCCTTCATTCCTTCCTTTCTTTCTTTGTATTTTTGAGACAAGATCTTGCTAAGTTGCTCAGGCAGGACTTAAACTTCTGATCCTCTTGCCTCAGCCTCCCAAAGTATTGGGATTATAGGCATGTGCCATTGTGCCTGGGTGAAAATAGAGCTATTTATTAATGCTCAATTTGGGTCCATTAAATAGACAAAATGTATCAAAGCAGTTAGAACAATGTCCTGTAGGGATTGAGTGTTCAATAAATACTAGCTGCTATTACTGGGACAAAAATGATGACTAGCAGTGTCTGCCTTCCTAGATATGTGCCTTCATTAAGTTTGGATTACAGGTAAAAAGATAAACTGAAACTATCTCAAATGAAATAAGATCAACTAGGTTATGGGATCCAACCGTATAAAATAAATTATTTTAATACTGTAATTAATATATATATATGATTAAACAAACTGAAATCTCCCCTAGGAAAATGATCTGGCTAGAAGTCACTGAGGGCTTTCATAAGGGAGAACTATGAGGGGAAAAACAGATCTCATGAATTGTTTTAGCAATGTTCCAAGCCAAGCCATCACTTGTGGAAAGTATGGAGAAATGATTTGCTCAGTCACAGAGATAGATGGAATTGGAAACACAGCAGACCTGACTCCTTGTTAAGACTTACCTGGGACACCTCACTCACTTCTTCTCACCCTGGACTGGGCACTCACGGGAGTTTTTCCACAAGGAATCTAATCCTTACTCCCACCCTTAACAAAAGATAACCTACATTCAAACAATACAAAGCCAGTAAGTGGAATTAGATTTCAACCAGGAAGAGGAAAATTAGCTTTCAACCAATTTTACTCTAGACAGAACATTGACAGGTAGAATTTATATAGAAATAGGTTTCAAATGAATATAGGAGATCATTTTTGAATTAGTTTAAAATTATTCAATAATTGTATAGCCAATATCATAATATGTCCTAATCTTGGAGGTTTTTCCCGGCAAGAAAACTCTTCAGATGATCACACAAAAACTAGTAGACCTACATATGCTAGCTACAGTCCAGGATCTGTACTGAGTGCTTTATCTAGATTATCTACTACAATGTTCCCTATAATTGTGCGAGATGATTTACTATTTTCCTTAAATAAAACAAAAGGAAGATTGAGAATGTCCAGACATCCACAGCTACCAGCTGCTGGTCCAAGTTACTTGCATTTCTAGCCTGGATTATCAGATTTATCTTCTAACTAGTGTTGTTTTTACCCTGGCCTCTGAAAGTTACTGGTGAGAGGCACTGTGATGTTAATGTCCTCTGTCAAAGTGACTGAATGAGGAGGGCTCCCAGATATTTGGTTAAACATTATTTCCGCTGTTTCTGGATGAAGTTAGCATTTGAATCAGGAGACTGAGAAAAGCAGATGGTCCTCCAGAATGTAGCTGGGGATCATCCCTAAAACCCTGAATAGAACAAAAAAGGGGAAGAAGGGAGAATTTACTCTCCCTGAAGGCTTGCACTACTGGGCATTGGGCATCTGCATTCTCACGCTGGGAAATACACCATCAGCTCTTCTGGTTCTGAGGCCTTTGGATTCAAACTGGGCCTTCCATCTCCATTTCTCCTGGGCTTAAACTTTCAGCCCGCAGATTAAGGGATTTAGCCCCCATAACTGCAAGAGCCAATTCCTTGAGAGCTCATTTGGAGGTTCCAGAGGGGAGCACAGCTACTGGCATACCCCTGACCAAGGAGTCAGTCAGTCCTCCTCCAAAAGGGGTAGCCATCCTCCTCCACTGAACTTGCAGCTTCGCGAGGGTCACACAAAGAGCTGTGAGGAAGGAAGGGGATGCCCAGCCAGCCAGATCAGCCAAATCAACAGGCGAGCAATAGGGTGACAGATGTCACAGCCAAATCACCCTCATAGTCACAGGAGCCAATTCTTAACCATAAATCTATACCTATATGTGTTGTGGCTACTGGTTCCTGTTCTCTGGAAAACTCTTACTAATACAGTGATAGATTTAAAACGCTGAGAGATCATGTCTCTCTGTGGATCAAAATCTCCAAGGGCTTCTATTCTCTCCTTCTGACTTCCTACATACATGTGTGCATGCACACATGCACTCCTCCAGCCACACTGGCCTCCTCACTGTGCCACTAAACACCAAGCACAATTTATGACTTTCATATTGCTTCCCTCTGTCTAAAAATCTCCTTCTCCCAGATATTTATATAGCTTGGTCCTCTTTTTCTTTAGGCCCCTAAATGCCACCTGATGAGTGAGACTTACCTGCCTACCTGACACAGAGTTGAAACCCCACCCCTCACAGCACCCACTACCTCTCCATCCTGCTTCATGTTTTGAGAGGACTTATTATAATCCGACTTCTGCTCTTACTTGCTAGCATCTGCATCATGTACTAAAAGTTGAGATCTTTGAAACCAGGCCTTGACCTGACTGTTTGCCATTACATTCTAGCCATCAGAATTAAGCATGACACAGTAAATATTTGTTGAATAAATGAAACCTGGACTACCAGACATGAGATCCATTCTCTTAAATGCCAAACCATACTGGCATCCAGGACAAGGACTTCTTTCATTGGGTGAGAGAGGGAGGGGGCTAGAAGACCTAAGGTCCCTTCCAATTCAAAGACTGCAATGCCATGACAAAGTCATTAAGGCCTTGATAGTATGGTTTTCTTTTGCTGCTCTTTCCTATTTGCCACACTTTACTACTTTCCATGAATTAGTAAGAAGTGAGCATGAGGTGTAGATGAGATCATAGGTCCAGGAAGCCAGCTCCTTAAAACATCTCTAATCCATTTGCTTTTATTCCTCAGCATCTAACCCAGCAGTAGCTCAGGTGTCAAGGGAAAAACAAACCACTCAAACTGGCATTTTAAACCAGTGACTTAGCTGATAAATCATTAAAACTTTCACAATCACAAACAGCCATTTTATAAAGACAAAGTTATTGACTTAACTGTTGATCACCTAGAAAACAATTAGGAAAAAAATAAACTAATCTTGCAAGCTAGTATATTTTATACCAAAAACTTACAGAGTAATAGAATGCTTCTTTCCACTTTTTAGTAATAAAAGACATGGGAAACTGGAAAGCTGGAGACTTTCAAAATTTGGCAGGTCACATATCCAGAAAAGGGGACAAAAAACAGCTCTGTGACATTAGCTGGAATAAGATGCCCCATTATTTTTTCCATGTCAGAGAGTTCTCAATAAAAGATACTTAAAATGATACTCCTATTTAAGAAACTCAAAATATAAGTAAGCTAAAGAGCAAAACAAATGAGAGATGATAGGAAGCAGGAAATTATATAGACATATTCCCCCAAAAAATGTAACTAGTGTGGGTCACAAACATATACTAATAAAAAATGATACTAGACTAATTTATCAAGCTAGCAAATTATTATCATATTCTAACTGGGGGTAAGGAGCTCTTAAATAAGTGGCAACTTGAAATACTTTTTCATTTGAACCTTTTACATCCATCAAAAATGTGCTCACTGATTTAATTTTAAAGTCATATTATTTTGTTTTTCCTGACCTACTTTTGGAACTTCAGTTTAAAAGTCCAGCTGTAAGCCACAGTTTGGAGAAATCCAGTACAGAAATATTCTCTCTCCCTCCCTTCTTCTCTCCTCCTAAACTGTTCATCTATGGTTGTTTCCACATAAAGAACCACCTTTTCATAAAAGGTTAATGAGGAAGCCAGTCAAATAACATCAAATCTTTATAAGCTTTCCTTGCTCTAAAACATTTTTGAAAGGCAGAACAACTCAGTATAAAATTAAGCCTAGAAAGGAAATGAATAATGATAACGCCATCTTACTATGGGCCTGGTAGTATACCAGAAGTTTCTCTGGAATTCTAATTTGATGCTTCTTACAATACCCAAGACAGGCATTATCAACTTCTCTTTCCCCCGTCGTACACATGAGAAAACCAAAGGCTGCAGAAGGCAAAGAATTTGCCCAAAATCATATACCATTAAATGGCAAACTGGAGTTGGGGTCTTCTTGTATAGCATCTTCACGGGGGCTCTTCAGCACTATGCTATACTGTGAGGGAGGAATGGGGGTAGGAGGAGGTAATTCTTTCCCTAGTATGGAGATACCAGTTAGAAGCCAGGAACCAACCATTGCAGGTTCCTTCCTTCCTTTCAGGATTACCAGCAGCCCATGTGCATATGTACATGTACGTGTGTGCCCACACACACGACAGATCTTTCCAAACTGTTAAAGTTCCCCAGGCTCTCTATGGGTTTTTCTTAAAGGTCACCCAACAGGCCCTTAGGGAAAGCAGGGCTTGGTCTAAAATTTTTTATATTTTCTCACTTTTTAAACAGTGGAAAATCCATTTGGCCCAGAGAAATGAATAGTAAAAGGAGTTCTAACAACCTCAAGCCAATAAAAGGTAATGGAAAAAAGGCAAGAATGTGGCTGGAATTTATTTTCTTTTCACTCAGCACATCCTGTCTTTAATCTGAAAGGTAAATAGATCATGCCCAACATACCGACTCTTTTCAGGTGAAATTATCTAGGTTATAGAAACATACAACAACTGTGTTTTCAATATCCCTTAGGTCATAGCTGTCAAAAATAGTGTCTAAAATAAATCATAGACAAATACTGCCCACAAGAGAGCAAACCCACAAATTTCACTAGTTTGATAACTGACTTTTATAAATATTTTTTCTTCATATGAATAAAAATTGTGTAGCGTTATCTGAAAGAGCCTCAAAAGGCAGGAAATGAAAATTTCAATATTTATGTTTAGACTGTTTGAATGAAGAGTGAGAAAGTGAAGAAAGAGAGAGACAGGCTGATACTCTTTGCCAACCTTCAGAACATAAATGATCATGCAGCACCTCTTTCTGAACCCCAAAGTACCAACTTCTTTGGCTCCATAATATACCTAGTGATCTATGATTTTGCTTGTGATAGTAAGAGCTATGTCCATTTTTGTCTTATACATTCAACTTCCCTTGCCTTTATGCTACTTTTTTTCCTGCATATTCAAGCTAAGAAAAACCATCTTTACAAATAAAACACCCTTTTACAAGGAATTAGATAAATTAATGGTTTGTTTGAAGCAATATTCATTGCATTGTTTTTTCTGGATGTCATTTAAGTCAAGAATTACCATCACGAAATAATTTAAAGCATGAAATAATTTAACACTTTCAGAATGCCAGTTGTGGGCAAATCAGTAGTTATTCCACTTAAAAAGGTAGCAATGTCAAGTGAAACTGCTCCGTCAGAAGTGCAGAAACGTCCTCCAGATTTCCTCTCAACCTCAAGATTTCAAGTTTCTAAAAGGCAAATTTGTATTACATCTTTCTAAGAGGAAAAGGACATGGTAGGTTCCAGCCAATGGGACTTTGCATAATTGTACACCAGGGATCATCAGAGCTGGTGGTCCATAGCATATGCTTGGAATGAGACACATCTATGTAAAAGCCAAGTCTCCCTAAAGACAGGAAATTGGCTGGCTAACACTCAGTAGTCAAGCTGATCTCCTCATTGGCACTCCCAGCATATAGTGTACCTCATATGTGAGGAACTGTGAAAGGTCCAAGCACCTTTGTTTTACAAAAGATAAATCAAAGGCCTGGAGATTGATCATTTGCCCCATCACACAGCTGAGCTGAGAAGAACTAGAACTGGGAGCACAGTGACCTTGGAAACCAGAAGAAATAAAGCTCCCAGCAAAATGACCAGGAAGCCCCAGAAAGGACTGGGCAAAGACAGTGTATTAAACGCTCCATCTAGTCGATGAAAATATACCAGCATAGCACCAAATCCAGCAGAAGAGTCATTACATTTGGGAAATGGACAAGAGCAAGGGTAAAGGTGGGGGAGTTCTTAACAAAGCCAGTAAAACCACCTTTTAAAACATGCTATGCACAAGAAGTCTTTCCCAGTCAGTAGTTGGGAGAAGTCACCCAGTCCTACTTAAAAGTGGAAATTAGGAGTAGCGGTATATCAAAAAATATTACAAATTTCCTTTCCACCTTGAAAATGCAAGACATTTGATATCTTTAATTTGAATGCAAATTAAAGCCTGGCAGTATTAGATATATTTTTACAGCTTTTTTAAAGAGAAGAAATCAATCTCTGATTTAAAAAAAAGTAATATTTCAGGTGAGTTTTATTCTAACAGCAAACATATAGACACAAGTATAATCATACACTCACAGCTTATCATTTCAGTAAATCACAGGTACTAGAGTAATAGGAGTCTAGGGAACGTTAATGTTTATAGGCACAAAAAGTTCCAAAATTGGAGAGGTACCAAAAATATCAAGTCATGAGACTTTCTGTTTTTGATTGTTCCCTAACAATGAGGAAGTATGAATCTAGAAGACAGAATAATCTCATTGTACTAACTCCTACCCTCAGATTGCTAAAGGAGAAATGAGACACAGTTGTGCTATTTGTAATAAGGAACTGAAATCTATTGAAACAGTAATGCATCAGTGTTAACTCCTTCTGCATACGAAATAAACCTTTGTTTGGGTACTCTTCCCAAACGTGAATTCTGCACTATGAAATCTCAGAGGAAAAAAAAAAAACTGAATTCCATAACTTCCTTTTAAACACTTGTACCATCAGAAAAAATTTTCCATCCTGGTTTTCACCAAATGTTGCTTCTGAGTCATTCACTTCAAGGATTAGCAAAGGTCAGAAACATGTATGAGAAATACAGAGAAACAATCATTTTTTGAAGGACAGTATTCAGAAACAGAGCAAGACCAAAGGAAACCAAAATTGCTTTGAAATGACAAGGCCATTTCCTCACTTCCTATAAAGCAACACTTGCTGGCAAGATGAGGAAGAAGAAGAAAAAACATAAATATGCCTCTCAGTGAATCCCATTCTTGACCACCCTATGAAAACTGCCACATCCTCTGAGACCCCTCAACTCCCTTTACCAGGCTCTCCTCTCTCCCTAAAAACCTTATTGCCCAATACTCTGTAACTTGTCTGTTTGCTACGATTTTGTCCTCTGTGAAACTTTCTTTGACAGACTATAAGCTCCACCGAGCAAAAACATTTCCTGGGTTTTGTTTCTCTAGCTGATAAATCCTTATGCCTAGAACAGTTCCTGGGACGTGGTTACTTCTCAACAGGTATGTGTTGAAGGAGCAAATAATACTGTTTTTTTCCATCTTTGAATCCTATAGGAATTCAACAGTCTGCCTTCTATCTTTATACCTTGACCAATCAATCTTCAAAGAAACTCATAATAAAGGTCACAGGCCTGGATACCAGGCGTGACACTAAAAGAGACAAGTTCGCCCCAGGAGATCTACGAGGTTCTTTTTGCTTGTTTGTTTCTATTTTTTATTACTACATGCGGTTCTTTTTATCTTGTGGAACAATAAGCATTCACCGTATTATGGATATAGAACAAAGAGATATGACAAAGCAAAGCAATTGTATACTGTGTGCTTCATAGGAATGAATAGGAATATGAAGAAAGGTCAATAGATAAATTCTCCATCATTCAAAAATAATGAGCTTCTTAGAGATGATAGTTAACTGAAACACATTAAATGTTCTGTATTTTGTTCCTTTGCTAGAACCTTAAGAATAGAGAAGTGCCACTTATCTTATTCCCTCAATAATAAATTTCACATACATATTATACTTATTGCAAAACCAGTGATACTGGATTTACCATTCAAGATGCTGTTTGAAAGAGATCCCAAAGTAGGATTCGAAGCAGGATCTCACTGTAGCAAACCTTGGCTTCTCAGTAAGGCAAAGACAAGCATTCTGTGCTTTCACAATTTTCCCTTTGTACTTTTTCCTAATGAAAGTATCAAGGAAAACTTACAGCTGTGCAAAAGATGCACTGGCATTCCTGGAGTGTGGTCATCTTGTCCAGAGACTGTTCACACAAGCAGAGTTTGCAAGTGACAAGGGGGGCAGGAGCCAGGTCTCCGGGCGTTGGGCTTTCGGCAGTCATGGTGGGACAATGGAGCCCACCAACGGAGCCCATCAGCCTGTCTTCAGCCTTCCTCAGTCCCGATCCCTACAGAAAAGTCCAGAGCAGAAAACATATCATTTGATACAGCTATTGTTTGACCAACCAGCTAAGCAAATTATTACCATCAATAATCTTAAAAGTACAGCTGGGTCAGGGATTTAGCTCAGTTGTTCCCCCGCCTGCCTTGCAAACACAAGATCCCAAGTTTGATTCCCAGTTAAAAAACAAAACAAAAGTCCAGCTGATGCATTTCTGAGAATGAGGAGTGGCAGAGTTTATTATCTTGGCAAGGTATTCCTGGAGCACCACAATTTAAGCTGACCTCGCCTCACAGTCCTGATTCATATCATGTAAGCTGTAGGAATTTTAAAAGCACTACAGGCAGGGGATGGGAGATACTGGTGAAGGGTATGAACTTTCATTTGGACAGGAAGAATTTGGGAGAGCTATACAGCATGGTGACTATAGCTAATAACAGTATATATTCGAAAATTGCTGAGGGTAGATTTTAAATATTCTCACTACAAAAAAATGAGTGTATAAGGTGATAGGTTAATTAACTTTGTTTACTCATTTCATGTGCATACACAGAATATCAAAATATCAAATAGTATAATAAAACATATACAATTTTATTTATCAATTATATCTCAATAAAGCTGGTAGGAAGGGGAAGGAATCACTCCATCAACAAACAAACCATTTACAAGTTGTATCACTACCAAGCAATTCAAAAGGTCTAAAAATACTTAAAAGTATGGTGTCACTCAAAAAAAGCTGCAAAGAATTACCATATAATCCAGCAATTCTACCTCTAGATATGTGCCCAAAACTGAAAAGCAAGAAGTGAAAAGTGAGGTCTTGAGGAGATATTTGTACATCTGTGTTCATAGCAGCCATTATTTACAGCAGCTGAAAGGCAAAAGCACCCCAAGTAGGAGAATAAATAAAATGTAGTATTTACATAGTGTAAAATGTTATTCAGTCTTGAAAAGAAAACAAATTCTAACATATGTTACAACCCTGATGAACCTTGAAAACATTGTTCTAAGAAAAATAAGCCAAACAAAAAAATGACAATCGCTAGGTTGGGCATGACAGCACACGCCTATAATCCCAGCATTTGGGAGGCTGAGGCAGGTGGATTGCCATGAGTTCAAGGCCAGCCTGGACTACATAGTGAGATCTGCCCACCCCCACAAATGGCCATGGATTTAGCTCAGTGGTTCCTCCACCTGCCTTGCAAGTGCAAGGGCCCCAGTTCAACTCCTGGTACAAAAGAAAGAAAAAAAGAAAGGGGCAACTGCTAAATTATTCTGCTCATATGTGGTACCTAGAGCTCTCAAAGTTGATCTAAAAAGTAGATCAGAGGTTACCAGGGCTAGCAGGAAGACAGGGGAGTTATTGTTTAATGGATACAGAATTTCTGCTTGGGATGATGAGAAACTCTGTAAATGAATAGGGCTGATGATCACATAGCATTTGTGAATGTACAGAATGTCACTGAACTGCACAGTTAAAATGATTGAAATGTTGAAATGGAGCATGGTGGTGCATGTCAAAAAATCCCAGTACTCTGGGAGGCTGAGGCAAGAGGATCACAAGTGCAAGCCCAACATGGATAACTTAAAAAGATTCTCACAGAATTTTTTAAATGAATGAATGAATGAGGGCCGGGAATGTAGCTAAATATGAAGGCCCTGCGTTCCCCAGAACCACACACACACACAAAGTTTGAAATGATAAATTCTATGTTATTTATTTTATCACAATTCTAGAAATTAGAATGTAGAGTGCAATTATTCATTGTGTGCCTTCAAATACATTATTTCACTTAATATTTTGCAATTGTGATTATTTTCTTAATCTTATCGATTAATTGAGGTATCGGTTAAGTCATCTGCCAAAGTTCCCAGAGCTTGCAAAAGGCAGAGTATGACACAAATCTCCATCTTCTGAGCCCAAGCCCAGTGCCAGATCTGTTACACCAGAGCTGCCTTTAAGCGGATGCTCTAAGGAAGGCCAGAGCAGGAAAAGGGAGAAGGAAAAGATGAAGTCCCCAACTACAGCGATCCTACGGCCTTTGTGCTCTCACAGAAATGAAATTTGTCTCCATATGTGGTACGATTGTAAGAAAAGATATCTTTGTAGTGTAAAATTAAAAATTACAACCAAAGTCTTTCCACTAAATTGTGTTTAATTCAAAAAATCCTTAAAAGAGGTAAAATGATTGTGGAAATGGTCTCCTTGTATATTCAAGCTTTATGTATGTGTTTTATATCACATCAGGAAATGTCATGTTCTGATTAAATAAAAATAAAATCCAGAGGCTCTTACTATTTTAAAAGAATGTGGACAAATCTAATAAATTCTGCCATTGAAATAATTACAAATATCTCTCCCCTTACAAGAACTAGTCTGTTTTCCTACTGTTTTTGGCAAAAGAAATTACTTAAATGTACAGCCATTGCTAACCAAGCCTCAATACAGTTATGCATGCTTAATAACAGTTGTGAGTTCTGAGAAATGTGTTGTCAGGTGATTTCATTGTGTGAACATCATGGCGCACGTTTTAACAAACCTAGATGGTATAGCCTACTCCACACCTAGCCTACATGGTGTATGTATTGTATGACCTATTGCTCCTGGGCTATGATGAATGAAACACAAGATTAAATCAAAAGAAAACAACTCAACCAAGAGATATGGTAAACACAAGATGTATACAGTACACAGTTTTAGAATAAACTTTTTTTAAGCAGTAAAAGGAGCATAATCTAAGATAGCAATAAATAATAAACCAATTTCAATCCCCAGTACCAAAAAAATAAATAAATAATAAACCATTATCATGGTCACTTGTCATTGTCAATTATTATGGACTGTAAATAACTGTGTATGCTGTTTTTATATGACTAGCAGTATAGTAGGTTTGTTGACACCAATACCACACAAGCATGTGATAACATGTTGAGCTACATTCTGAAGGCTGTGATATCACTAAGCAATAGAGATTTTCAGCTCCATTATAATCTTATGGGACCACCATCTTCTGTGTGGTCCCTCATTGATCAAAACATTGATCAATGAGATGGATAACTTATATATAGATACAGAAGTACTAAAACGAGGGGACAATAAACTGGATTAGATAAAAAGAAAAGATCAATGAAAAATTTCCTCATCTATTTGCCATCATCAAGCAGAAAGAATTAATGGTTACTAACTCAAGTAACCTGATGTATTTGAGGTTTTTCACTTACTTCCTAAGTAGGAATTGAAGACTTTGTTTGAAAAGTAAATGAAAAAGGAAGCTAACCAAGGACTAGCTTCCAACATGAAAAACATATTTCCTAGAAAATGCCCAACCAGGTTCAAGACACGGTGTTCTTATTCCATGAACTACTGCAGAGTTATCAAAAGCAAATTAAACTTGCATATCCAATTCAGGGTTTTGACATTAAAAAAAAAAAACTCCCTTTCAAGTCAATGTATGGGTGAACACTAATGACGTTACCTCTTCCTTCTTCCCAGTGTATGCTTTGACAATGATCACCAGTGTTTCCCCCCAAGACTCCTACGTTCCTTGCCCCATGGTCCCACCAACATCCCTCGACTGCTGCCGTCTCAGCTGTACCCTCAACACTGCTTATACTACTCCTTCTGGATTATCTTTACCCCAAAAAGAGAAATCCCCAGTGAGCAACAGAAGAAATATAGCCAGCAAATGCTTTGTGGATATGGAAAATGAGAAATGATACAGCTAGACCACTTCACACCGCAAATGTCCATCATGAAAAAAAGGCATTGAAGGAAGCTGCTAGAAAGATCCAATCCTCTATACTGCCAGTCTGGGTATTCCTCCGGACACTGAAGTATTCTCACGGTCTCATCTCATATTATTTTTTAGGAGACATTAAAAAATGAAAAAACAAAGACATCACTGGGTACCTCTTACAAGGTATCTCTTAGAAGTACTGTGGTCTCTTAGAAGCACTGTACCGTGTTCATCAAAGCTGCCTGAAGTGTAACCACATCTCGTTATATATATAAGTTGTTAATCCTTGGTTTTTTAGTTACATGCTTATAGTCCATGAAATCAAAATTATAAAAAAATATTAATTGGCTTTTTTTGGTCCTTGGAATTGAACCCAAGGCTTCATGTATGCTAAGCATATATATTCTACCAGTAATCTACAGCCCTAGCCTCTAAGTATATTTGTATGACATAAAAAGTAGCAAATCAATTTTGTTTTTGTCTTTGTTTAAAATAAAGAATTCCAATCATTCCAATAATTGATACTTGTGACCCAGTGAGACACAGGAAGGAGCAACATATTTCACCCCTTTGAGATATGAGCAATCTGACATGATCCTTCACAAAGTAACTAATTTTCCTGTGCACACTAATGCCACTTTCCTACAATGATGGCTTTCAAATGTTTCTTGAGCAATGGAATTTTATAAAAACAAAAATATTTACTAAACTGTCACTATATATGAGTGATTAAGGCAGATTAGTGCGGGTTCCTAGGATGTGTCCTCCTGGACCCTCTCCAACCTCCCAGACACCGGCACACAATCCAGGTCTGCACCATGCACCACACGAACCAGTACTCTGAGTTTTCACATTAGGCAAAACTCTACAATCAATGTTTAAAAAGTGAATGACATATAGATAGCATTTAATTTTTTAAAGAGTATCAAACAAGAAATCTTCTCACCATGGATTCGTTGAAAATTGATCTCAACCACCAAACAAGAAAATCCTGAAGTCCTCTCCTGAAATTCCCACATCTGAGATCTTATAAATGGTTCCAGAGTTTCCAAGTGTTTATTTGTGTGCGCCTTAAGACTCCCCAGTCTCAATCACACCCTCCAAACTACCTAGCAATGGCACGAAGCTCAGAAAGTGTGCCCACCCTGAGCGTGCCCTCCATTCTCCCCCTGTCCTTCTCATTGTCCACTCCATCACAACTACAAGAGTGATTCACCCCCATTCCTCTCCAGCTTTCAAGAAAAGTCTTCCTTCCAAAGAGATGCCAACTCACTCTTCCTGGCTTTCTGGCTTGTTCAACTTGTTCTACCTCATACCTCATGATTTCACCTAAGATTAAAAAAAAAAAAAAGAGCAACTTGAACGACCCACCCTACCCCCTTGGTTTTTAATGATAACAATTATAATTACTTTTATTCACAGTTATTACAAATGTAACTGTGCCTCTCACTAGGTGTCAAGAACCCTTGGGAAAAGAATTTTGGCAGAGAATGGTAGGGGCACATTGGGAAAGGAGAGAAATCTGGCAGCTGCCTTCGGATTTAAAAGCTTTAAGGTTGGTGGCAGGTTTCACTTGCTTACAGGTAACTAGCCCTAAAGCAAGAATAACTGGCTAGTCCAGGAAAGGCAAAAAACTACTCTATACCATCTGATTTTGCACTAAATAACTAGGAAAGGCAAACCAGTAGGTCTACCTGCTTCAAATATGTGTCTCGCAAAATAAAGTGTTCATTTTATGAGAAACAAGTACTATTTAATAGGAAAAAACAGGCAAGTTGCCTTTTCCCTCATGTGTTTCAAAAAAAAAAAAGGAAGACCTCAGAAACTGTGCTGGAAGCACAACATGTATAAAGAATTTTCATATTGTGCTGGTGGCCAAAAAAATCAATCTACTCCAAAAATGCAGAGGGTCAGAAAGAGCCAACATCCACAGTATTTTTAACCAACATAATTCATGCCTATTTGACCAAAGTCAAATCAGTTATCCCTTTGGGCAATGATAATTATGATGACAAAGACGACGACGACGATGATGATGATGATGATGATCTCATTGGATATTTAGTTATTTATGAATTTTATACCATTCTGCAAAAACCTAAAAGCTGATACAAATTGATAAAGCACAACTAAAGAGACTAAGAGAAACAGAAAGCTAGCAAAAGGAATCAACTGGATATGACTGGCGTAGCAGAATGAAAGTATAAATCCAGTTGACCTATGCTGAGAGCTTAATTCCAGGCTAGGCTGTGAAAGTCTAAGCACAAAGAGAAAAACAGAACAGGAGACACACAAATACTCCCAAAACGTTTACATGTCTGTGCAAGGTACCAAGCTGTACTATGAAGTAGCTGGAATAACAGATGTGAATGCAGGATTACGAGAGGGAACTGGCAAATAGAGGGGCTCCAAGAATGGGGAGGCAGTGAGGAGGTGATTCACAGTTCGATGCTCTCTAATAAAAAAGAAGCAGTGACCTAAAGGCCACATTGCCTTGTTAGGAAGGCTCTCAAAATAGGTAAGAATGACATGCCAGGCAAACAGCTTTCACTCAGTGGGATCAGAAATTAGTACACTGGTTCCGGGCTCTCCTGAAATACCAAAATCCACACATGCTCAAGATTCTTACAGAAAATGTTGCTAAGGCAGGAAGACTGCAAATTCTAGCCCAGCCTGGGCAACTTAGAGACTTGGCAAGAGTCAGTTTCAAAATGAAAAAGGGCCAGATAAAAAGAAAAAAATAATAATAAATGAAAAAGGGCCAGGATGTATCTCAGGGCTAAGGTCCTGGTTCAATCCACAGCAACATCACCACCAAAACCAAAAAAGCATGATATGGTACATAACCTACTCACATCTCCCAAATGCTGTACTTTTATCATCTCTAGATTACTATAATCCTATATAATATCAAAAATAATACAAATGCTATATAAACAGCTGTTATACTATATTATTTAGGAAATAATGACAAGAAGTAAGTCTACATTTTTGGTACAGATTCATTTTTTTCTGAATATTTTCAGTCCATACTTGGTTGGACCTGTGAATGTGGAACTCACAGATACAGAGAGCTGACTGTTTTGTGTGGATCTTTGCACTTCCACCAAATAGGATAGTTTAGTCAGCTACTGGTTCACGTTCTTAACAAACTACTGACAACTCAAATGGTACTGGCTGGGGTTAATGAAGTGCTAACCATTTTCAGCCATTAGTGGCTTGCTGAAGTTCCACCTAAATACAACCACGAATGGAAGATAGACCAGCTGACTGGGAGCAGCGCAACAGCAACAGCAAGGGAAATGCGTGTGATGTCGGGGGCAGAGGGTGGATTTACAGTAGCCCTCTGAACTGGCCAACACCATGGCTTTTCTCCCTTCTTGCATGTCTGACCAGTGCTCTGGGCATTCAGGGACAAGAAGAACCAGTGCATATCAGTAACATCAGAAAAATAGTTCTAGTACACAACATAGGAGGGCAACAACAAATGGGATACAGGCAGCCTCATCAGTAGTCAGAGAAATGCAACAATTTAATTACTTTTTAAAAGAATAATGCTCAAGGCCAATGAGCACACAGTATCACCCCTACTTTAACTTGTCATTATTTTAATAAAAAATAATATTTAATAAAAAATAAACAAACCCAAGAAATCCTCAGTTCTTAGATGTAATGTAACTAAATACTCACCTACTTAGGCTCTATGAAACAGCAGTGATGTAAAACCAGGCTTGTCGCCATACCTCGCGTGGTGCAATAGGAAACTTCTGTCTCCCTTGTTTCATGGTTTTATTCAGAAGACACGAAGACATGAAAAAGCACTTCTGTCCACAATTCCTTAGCGTTAATGTTTTCGACTCACCAATTTCCACTTTGTAACCTATATCCCACTTTCTTCTAAAAACAGAACTGATATGAGAGTACAGGCGTGCATCACCTGGTGACAGGGATGTGTTCTGAAAAATGTCTCGTTATGAGAGTTCCTTGTGTGAACATTAGCATGTACTGGGAGTGATACCTAAAAGTCAGTCACTATCATGGCCTCATGGGGTACTAATGAGATGCAGTAAACATGAGGCACATGAGACCACTGCCTGCGTAACAAAATGTACTGCTTTACAGTAAACTTCTTTTTAATAAGGGGGAGTATACTCCCCTCTCACATAACGATAAAAGCATAATATAGCAAATATGCATGATCCTTAAGTATTATGCACAGCACATAACTGTATGTGTCATACTTTCATACAACGTTCAGTGGGGTATGTTTTTTACACCAGCACCATTACAAGCACATAAGAAATGCACTGAATCCCAATGATGAATAGGTAACTGTACTGTACACCTAAAATGTACCAATAAACTCAATGAGGAAAAAAAAAAAGAAATGCACTGCACTGAAATACCACCCACAATTACCACCCAGGCAATCATTTTCCAGGCCCATTATAATCTATGAGATTGCATATATATGATCTACCATTGACCCAAATATCACCATGCAGTGCATCCCTATGACCTGTTTTTAAAATTTTATCTTATTAATATATGCTGTACATGATATTAACATTCACCTAAGGAAGGAGCTACATGCACATAACACATCTTGATTCTTTTTTATTCCCTTTGCCCTCCCTACCCAGTTCTCTGAACCTCCGAATCTCCTGTCCCTATTTTCATTATTATTGTTATTCTTTTAGTTCATGTTCATGTTTATGACATATAATATTTACATTAATTGCATTTGATACATGAACATAACCCATCTTAACCTAGGTCCCATTTTTGTGTATGAGAAGGACAGATACTTCATAAAGAGGAAGAAGCATCTTAAATATTAGTGAGAACTGTTTTCTTTGCTATTTAAAATTAGATTATGATTAAAATGCATGCCAACTATTTTAATGATATCTAATTTTAAATGTTTTCTATAACATATTGGAAGGGAGACCCTGACATTGTGAGAAGCTCAGCCTAACCCTACAGAGCATGGGGAATCTGGGACAAGTTTTTTTTTTTTTTTTTTT
>NW_022900922.1:23637567-23642675 GCF_012274545.1 Fukomys damarensis
TTTTTTTTTTTTTTTTTTTTTTGGTACTGGGGATTGAACTCGGGTCTTTGTGCTTGCAAGGCAGGCCACCAAACCGCTGAGCTAAATCCCCAGCCCACGACAAGTTTTAACATTTGCAAAATGCTGTTTGTTTTTCTAAGGAGCACAGTTCTCATCTTTTGTCTTCTTTCCATGTTCTCATTACAATCAAAGGCTCAAGAGGTAAAAATCCATTTGCAGCTTTCCTAACAATATAAACTTATCTAAGAACACAGAAGTGAATAAGAGACTAACAAACAGCTCAATATTTAGAGCACTGTAATTTTACACTCACCAAGGTACTCCCTCCAACACCACCACTGTGCCCTGAGACTCTTAATGAGTGGCTCACCCGCCTCCCACAACTATTCATACAGGCATGCTGAATAATTTTCTTCCCCTTGGCTGGCATAACAACAAAGCTCAGAAGCAGGAAGGAACACCATTTACAGGCAGGTCAGATGATGTAATTAACAGATCAAGAAGTGGTATTTCAGAAATCCTCACACAGTAAGATTCATTCTGAGTTCCTGGGCCGGGGCACTACCAGGAAACTATCATCCTTAAAGCCTCAATATCTAAATCAAAATTTTTCTCCAAATGAATACAAGCATGTGTAAATATTACCTTTTCCTGCAAAGAGGGTTCTCTTCCCTCTCACACTGAGCAAGTTTCAGGATGTGCGTTTTTTGGACATTTTTTTTTTTTTTTTGACAAATAAGTTTCCTATGACAGCTATCCATAATGCAAGAAACAGAGTCAAGCCATAAAGAACCAAATTCCACAACAAAGGTGATTAAACTTAGCTTCTGCTTATAAAAGGAAAACTAGTGGAGGAGGTTGTCAACAGATGATTTCATACAATCATAAATAAGAAAATTTACTGAGTTTATGAGTTTCAACCACAAATCCATTAAAGAGACAAATGAGTTATCTTACCCTGTCTTCCAAAGAAAAACAAAGAGCAAACTGACTACAGGATAGGACTTCAGCTCATGACTTCAGGGGAACTAGAAAACAAGGAGGTAGGGCTTTCAAAATATGTTTGTAATTGCTACTAAAAGCCATGTGACCAGAAGGTTCTCCAGCTACAAACAAGAGAAGTGTATTTCACTTAGGTTGTGTTTTCAATTCAATAAAGGAGATTCAGTTGTTGTTGAGAAACTCCTCACTCCATGCTGCAAAACCATTAGTCACTTTTACTGTCTGCAGTGTATATTTTTCCACTTCTAATAACATACAGTATGATGCACTGGATTGAGAAATACTCACAGATCAAGTAAATATCAAATGCTAAAGTTAATAAAAATAAAACATTAGTCCAAGATCTCCCACATATACCTAAAAGTGAAAAACTACATTAAAATGAAAACATTTAAAATAAATTAACTTAGAAGCTATTATACCTTTTCAGATTACTTAAGACTCGAGTGATATCATAGAAACATTATACACACACACACACACACACACGATACACATGATCAAGATGAAAACATCAAAGGAGTTTTCATACCCTAGTAAAACAACATGAATTAAGATTTACTTCCCCTAGCCTAAAATTCCTTCTTTGGGACAGAGGCCAAGTATTCTACATCTTTGTATCCCAAGCATCTATCATAGTGCCTACCAAATAGTAGTTACTCTACAATATAATGGATAACTTTTCTCATTGTACACGGGACAGAGAAAATATTAAAGGCTGGGTCATGCTCCCAACAATTCAGAAGCTGAAACTATTGATAATCTGGTGTACCAAAGAAACTTCTATAGATTAAAGCAGAAATCCCTGAAAGAAATGTTTCAGTATTGAGGAGCCATTGCTGCAGATGCCTACTTCCTAAAGTGGAATGCATGACTTGTGTGGCAGCTTGGCCCCAATCCCACATCCAAAATAATCAGTTGCACAAAGGAGGTTTAGTTCCAAAACTGCCCAGACTTTGCTCATCTACCAACATCGGGGCTCAGCATGATTTATGAGCTCTAACTCAAACTGGAGATACCAATACTAAGAACCTCACCCAACAAAAAGGTAATGTCAAGGCCAGGAAAACCAGAAGTCACAGTTAGCAGAAACACTTTAGAGAAACAATTCTGACATTCCTACAAATGCTTCTAAACATCCAAAATGTTGTAACAACTTTTCCCAAAGGGAATTCTAAAGACACTTTCTCAGATTAAAAGAATTCACACCTTTGAAGAGAAAGGTATTTTCCAGGAAGCTAGTTTTAATAAGCAGATAAAATAAACTTTTTCTTTCTAGAGAGAGCATACTTTTCTCTTTGCTGTAGAGTTTGGCTGCAAAAATCCAGTTCATAATCTGAGATCCAAAAACTGATTGTTTTAAAAAGACATACCTTAAACTGACCTAGTTTGGAAACCTGGATGCCTATGAGTTGCCACTGAACTGAAACCATTCACGAGAATGGGGCTTTTGAATGCTCAGAATGTTCTTCAGGGCTCAGCACAAAGATATTTGGCACAGGTGGCTGCAAATATTTGTAAAAACTCTGGGTAAATGGATGGTGTTTGATCATACTCAAACCTTCCTTCCAGCACAGCAGTGCAAGAGCAAGTTATCTGGGGTGATAGGTTTGGGGGGTTCTTTGGGGGTTTATTTTTTCCATTTGTTTTAAATAAAAAGCCAAGCAACTCAATTCTGCCACACGGCATTCTTTTCACATTCACTATACATGTCCACCTTATACTTTATTTTTTTCTGGTACCAAGGATCAAACTCAGGACCCTGTGCTTGTGAGGCAGGCATGGCGCCACTGAGCTAAATCCCCAGCCAACTATTTTTTAACCCTTTCAGATATTCAATTAGTTAAAGGCTACTTTTAAAATAGAAGAGTTTTTTTCTTTTCCCATCTTATGGAGATACCTCAAAAAACTAGGATAAGAGGTCTCATTTGACCCAGCTATTCCCCTGCTGGGTAACCTCCCAAAAGAATTAAAAGAATCATACCACAGTGATATGTGCACACCCATGTTTATAGCAGCACAGTTGGAATAGCTAAAACTTGGAAACACCTCAAGTGCCCATCAACTAGAGACTGCATAAAGATGTGGATTTTTTATAAAATGGAGTACTACTCAGCCATAAAGAATGAGAGACTGCAGACATTTATAGCTAAATGGATGCACATTGAGGCCATACTGTTAAGTGAAATAAATACAGCACACATGTGTGTAAATACCAAAGTTTCTCTGGTGTGCGAAACTGAAAGTGTAAATGAGTATCAAAATGCATAATAAATAATGTGAAATAGGAAGGGGAAGGGAAGTGGGAGGGGTAGGGGAAAGAAATAAATATGAGGAAAGGAAAAAACAGAGACAAAATCTTTGTAAATAGGGAGGGGTGAGGTTGAAAGGAGGTCAGGAGCATGTGGGAAAGAAAATAAGAACTAAGATACATGATGTAAAGATGTAAATTCCCAATGATGAATGTCATCATATTGAATACCTAAAATGTAGCAACAAACAATGGAAAAAAAAAAGAGTAAAATGCCAGCCAAAGATATGAAAGAACAGGACAGGAGTTGGGTAAAATCACAGTTTTGAACTTTACAATACAATTATCTAAGTAGCCTTGTGAGTCAGCTGCAGATATTTTTTTTCTCTCCCCCTTCTCCTCAAAGTAGTTTAAAAAATAAAGTGCCAGGCATGGTGCTGTACTCCTATAATTCCAGCACACTTGGAGGCTGAAACAGGAGGATCACAAGTTCAAGCCCACCCTAGGCAATTTAAGAACTTAGCAAAACCCTCTCTTTAAAAAAAAATTTTTTTTAAAGGAGGGAGCTGAGGTGTAGCAGTGTGAAGGCTGTGGGTTCAATCCCCAGTACCAAGAGGGACAAAAAGAATGAAAGAGATAGTACTTAATAGATGCTAAGGTCCATGAAAAGGACAAGGTTCAGAAGGAAGGGCAGAGTAAAGAGGGTAGAGCCAGAGAGGGATAAGATATGGCCAGGACTAGAGACCAAGAGATTCGTCTCAGTGAAAGCTGCAGCAGATACCTGAATTAGCCAGCAATTCAGTTAAGACTGGCTGGGTTCCTTTTGCCTCTTATCCACACCCTTAAAACTGAGTCATCCCAAAGTGCATTTATTTTGTTTCTGGGCTTAGACACCCCTCATCCGCTGCTGCAGAAATGTTAAATATGTTGCCCTTTAATTCATACCTCTCTGTGTTCCAGTAAACACCCAGAAGTGCCCAATCAGAAGAACACTGATGCTCTGCTAGGACCCGCAGCTCATGTTTTGATAAGATACATGGAGTAGAACGCAGTAAGGCACTGGGCAGTCTACAACAGAAACCTGAGGAAGCAGAACATGGGCTTGGCGAGGGGAATTCATTCTGAGAAACTGAATGTTAGCACAGCGTCAGGAGTGGATTTACAACAGAAGCCCTAGAACTAATAAGGAGACCAAAAGGGTGCCATGGAACGGTAAGCAAATGACACCTTTCCCCTGCTGAAACAGGAATCAGTTTCATTTTAACTCAAACCTGAGAACGGGACCCGAATTTCCCTCTATTTTAGAATTACGTGACAAGATAATCAGCCTAACACACAGCCAAGATTCCCCGGTTACCGTAACGTCTTATTCATAGCTATGTGTGTCAACATCTTGCTATGCATTTCCAAACACACAAGGTAGACGTCCAAGATTATGCCAACTTTCGGTCTCGTCTTCAGTGTTACAATACATTCTGCAGAGACCACTGTATTAGAAATGAAACTAATCTCTTGCTTACCTTTACAAAGACATCTATTTTTAAAAGTTAACAGGTGTTTAAGCAATTCAGGATGCGTGCGATTCTGTACGGTTTAAACCCTGGAAGCAGAAAATAAAGCCCAAACCCATGGTGTCACAGCGAGCCTTCCCGGCTTTTTCTGGCTCTTGGACTGGCACCATCCCCGGCTTGCACTGCCCGCAGCTGATGAAGAAAGAGCTCGCTGAACCTACCTGGCCCGAGAGCCGGGTCGCTGCGCTTCTCCGGAGCCCGCTGCTGGCACCCGGCGCGGGAGGAGCTCTTTCATTCTCCGCCCTGCCCTGGGCGCTCTGCGGCTGACAGCTCTCCTCCACTTC
>NW_022900922.1:23643096-23685760 GCF_012274545.1 Fukomys damarensis
CCCGGAACCGCGCACGGTGAGCGTGGGGCGCTGCTAGCCAGCTGCCTGCGCCTCGGCTCGCGTTTATTTATACAGGAAGCTCGGGCTCCACACTTCCTACTTCCCATCTGGGTTGCACTTGAATGCAGGTGGTGGCCTTAACCCCGTCCGAACCTCTCCGCCTGCAGCCGCTGCACCGTCAGGACCAATCGCCGGCTCCCAGGGTCACTGCCGCAGAAATCCCGATCGACAGCAAGCGGGTCGGACAGCAGCCGGGTGCCCTTCAGCCCGCTCAAAGCCCTATGGTGCAACGACCCTGTGGCCTTCAGCGCTTGCCATAGGCCCCTGTCTTCTCCCTCATTCCCAGCTCTTGAAACCCTTTTCTACCTCCAGCAGCCCAGACCTGCCTTCCCACCCATCAGAAAACTGTACAGAAACACTGTCGTCATAAACACCTGATTTTTCCCCCTGGGTCTAATGATAAAATTAGAATATAGGAAGACCAGCCGGCAACAGTCGGTTTGCCTCACAGAACACATGCACGGGTCTTTACGAAACCACGATTTCATTAGACCTGCTTTGTAATCAAATTATGCAAGAAACACCCGATAACTTCATTAGTTATACTCTCAGTTAACAAAAGTGCAACAAGACAATCCAGAAGCTGTAGGGTACCGTGACATGCCTTCCTCACTCCAAAACTGCAGACACTAAATTTGTGTGTTTGTGAGAGATGACATAGCTGCCCGCTCTGCATACCATCCTCACAATCACCATCACAGGCCCAGATCTGTTGAAATTGTAATCTTCCAAGGTCCTTCCTCTGACACCAAAATCTTTGGGCGCTAGCTCAGCAACTTCCCTCTGCTCTCCCACCGGCAGGAATGTGCTTGTTAAAAGGAAGGGACTCACAAGCTCTTTGTAGAGCTGGACACGTGTGTGCAGTAGGGTCGCAGTACAGGCACTGCTCCAAACACAAGGATTCAGCCTGAAGTTCATGTGCAAGCTGACTTCTAGGTCAAAGCCCAGAGCTGAAGGACATGGTGCATCTGTGTGTGAGCTGCCAAGACAGGTGGGAGGCGGCCCACTAGTGGGAAGGAAGAAAAGGAGGGCAGGAGAGAGAAAACAGTAAGAAAGTACACACCAGAGACTCAGAGGAATATAATCAAAGGATACTATTTAGGTTTGCAAAGTCCTCCTATCTATTTTAATACAAACATCTAATTTTAAAGATGAGGAAACTGATGGCTGTGAGATTTAAATGGTAGGCCCATACCAGACCAGAGCTGGAACAAGACCTAAATAGATGTCACATGAGAAAGGTACATGTTAGGGAAAACCACACTAACGGAAGTTAGTTTCAGATTTAGTAGTGGTTTAGATTCTAAGATAATCTACCTCAAGGAATTTTCTTGTTATAGTAACCATTCTTGATGGCCAAGATCAGGAAAGATAAAATGCTTTCTAAGAGGTTAGTTTACTCATTAGTTTTGATGGGAATCTTTGGAGCCTTAAACCAAAGTTCAACACAGAGTCTACTTTTTAAATTACCATAAAATTAAATCATCATCTCTAATCATCAGGATAAGAGAAGAAGCTGCTACCATTATGAATGAAAATACAGGTTACACAGCCATCATACTGCCTCTCGTCACAGATACTTGAATAACCGAATAACATCACCATGGATTATTTTCAACCAGGCAGATTTTCAAAAATGGCAGTCAAAATTTATTAAAACTAAAGAAACATGTGGAATGCTGTAGTGCTATGGAAATAACTCAGATCTGCTTACGGAGTCCACGATCCCCTGGAGTACATACTCATCTCCCAGACAAGCTGCCATGTCGAAGAAGATAAAGTCCCCGTCCTCAAAGATCCCTCAGTTCAGGGTAGGAGTCAGACAAGCAAATCAATTATCAGGACACTATGATGAGCGATACGATAGACCTAAGCATCATGTGCTACAGGAGCACAAAGAATAACTTAACTAAAGGAGAAGAACCAAAGGAGACATTTCTGCAGTGATTTAAATCTGAATCTTCATGAGTATTATCATCATAAAAGTATTACAGCAATGTATAAAAGTGCTGACATAAGAAAAGACTTAAGGAGAATTTCTTCTCTGGAAATTCTTTCATTAAAATAAACTCAACAGAGTATTACTCATCCATAAAGAAAATTGAAACCCTTTGTAGCAAAATAGATGGAACTGGAGAACATTAAGTGAAACCTGCTAGACACAGAAAGACAAGAACTGCACATTCTCCCTCATATACAGAAGCTAAAAAGAGTTTATGTGAAAATAAAATAGTGATCACTAGAGACTGGGAAGGGTGTGTGCTGGGAGAGTGGGTGGATTTGGTCAGTGTTTGCTGTATGCAAATATGGAAATATCACACTGAACCCCATTGATGTATATAGGCCATATGTGCTAATAAAATATTTTTTTAAAAAGAAAGTATTCTAAAATTTATGTAAAAAATCTAAATTAATACTTGAAATTATTCTTCTACTCTATCTTAGTAAGTAATATATCCCTTATGCTTGAATCTTAATTACTTCTTGCAGTACAAAAAAAATATCCTTTAATGGCTCATTCAAAACAAAGATACACGTACTGGGAAAGCAGCTTCCGAAACAGATACAATTCTTCCACCACACGAAAAGATCCCATACAAAGGTCATGGTACCTTACACAGACAGTTTGGTCTCTTCCAAACAGCTATGATTTCATTTGCATTTTTATTTCTGGATCTAATGAGATTCTTTCAAAATTTACTCTGTACAATGAATCTAGACCTAAGAATGAAACACACTACAAAGAAGACTACTGTAAAATGATGATAGATATTATGTCAAAAACAGTCTTGCATGGAGTGGCAGGCAAAGAAGACATCACACTACATGGGGAGCCAAACATGAGCCAGAAGTCATAATCTACCTTGATAACAAGTGTGGCAAGACGGGAGACATGGTGTTTTAATTGTTTCATACTGAAGCAGCTCAACACCCTGCAGAACAAGTTGTAACCAATGGGGCCCCAGTAAGAAAAACCTGACCTGCTAATCTCTCACTGGCATTATCATGCCACACAAGAAGCCCTCTCGATGAAGAGCTAAATGAGACAGCAAGATTCCACAAGATTCAGTTGTCCATGGCTCTAACATCCTTCAGAAGACCACTAACAAACAAGCTGGGCTTAAGGGCCACTGAGAAAAATGGAGCCCGGCACCCAACTCTCTAGACAAAAACGACTCTGCACTAGCCCGAATTAAGATTCTCTCCAGCAGAAAGTCAGATGAAATCATCTTGAGATTCCTTATGTCTGCAAAATTTGTATCGATTCTTCTATTAATATGAGCTTCTCCTCCAAATTTCTGAAGAAGACAATTAAAAAAAATCCCCAATATTCCTGCAGTTGTCATCCCAGCCAAGGTACAAACCGATTCACAGGAAATGAACCACTCAGTACTATGCATTGCTGACAACATAATTACAAAGGACTCTGCTAAATTGGAAGTCAAAATAAGGCTGGGAGTGTAGCTAGGTGATACAGAGTATGTGGAACCCTGGGCTCAAGACCTCAGAACCAAAAGAAATATTTTGAAATATACACTATCTTAATGGATGGGGAACTTTGTTCTCAGAATTAAGACCTGCAAACATCAAATTACACATAAAGAAGAATGCGAAGATATTAGTTTTCTAGGAAAACATTATTTTGAAGAGTCCCCTAAAAATTTAAGATTTTCTTTGATGTAGATGACTGATGTCCCTCTTTTTCTACCTTCTCGTCCTCCTATTTTTCTTTTCCTACAAGAGTGTATCACCAAGTCCTGAATGATACCAGAAGCCAGATGGAGCTAAAGAATACCACCATCTACAACAGATCTAAGAAACAGAGTTAAAGGCAAAGAGGTCAGGGTTGGAGGAAGAGTACAGAGAGGACCAGAGAATATTTCATGAGGGATGTGGGTCTCTTAAGAGGGAAAGGGCCTATCCTATATTCTCCACAAGAAAGAAATCTAAGCTGGCAGTCTATTTCTCTTCCACATTTACCACTGGTCACCTGAAGTCCTCCATATCCTCCACAGAGTACATCTCAGAAGGGTTGGCTGTTTTTTTAGTACATCTCCCCATAGCACATAACACTGCATGAACCTCACAGGGAGCCCCTTCAGGGACTCTGATAGCATAGCAACAAGCAGAGGCTCTGCAAGTAACAATGTTCACGTCTCCAACAAAGTGGACCTCAAAGGAAGGGCCTTCTTACAAGTCAGTGCTCTGTAAATGGATCCTTTTTATTCCCCTGGAGATGACTCTTATTCAGATTAAACACATAATGATCAGTTTAAATAAACAATCACTGCATGCATGGATGTGTCTCTTTACAAAGAGCTTTTTTCCAGGGTCCTCACAATAACTTTTGAACTCCTATTATGACTAACCAGAGCTATAACCAGTCATGAAAGTCACGACATCACTAGTTATATATAATGATTTCACAAGGCCAGTAATGAAGAAAATAATTCACAGTCCAGGACCCCTCTTATCAAAAGCATGGTCCTCACTGAGCTCTGTCTTTATTCCTCACCTGTAGCACTCATGAAACATTCTATTTACTCATATGTCTCTCTCCCTCTGTCATCTGTAACGAGAGTAATGTAATTCTTTTATTTCCATCAGCCTCTCACTCCCATGTACCAAAGTAAATAGTCCATGGTATCTTCTAAACATTTTTCCCTGTGCTCATTTAATCACATGCATATTTGTTGTACACACACACAGCAGCTATCTTAGCTCTGTGAATCATCTACTCATTCTCTTTTCCATTCTGCTTTAGGATAGTTTATGTTGTCTTATCAATTTATAAGCACTCTTTGTAAGTTATAGTTAACACTTTTCTTGTAATATATTTACAAATATTTTTTTCCAGACATAGTTGATGTCTATTGATTTAGGTCACTATTTCCATACTTTTTTTTCCCCAGTACTGGGGTATTGAATCTTTATACATTCTGGGCTCTACACAGAGCTACACACTCAGGCATTTATGCATGTTTCTTGATTGTGTAACAAAGGATGTAGCTAGGCATGATGATGCATGTCTGTAATCCCAGGGCTCAGAAGGCTGAGGTAGGAAGATTATTGTGAGTGAATTCAAGTCCAGCATAAACTACAAAACGAGACCCTGCCTCAAACACATGCACACAAATAATGAAGGATATATCATCACTTTCAATATATTACTTTTAATGTTTTAATAAAAAAATCTCAATCTTCAAAGGTTCATTTCATTGTTAATAAATTTGAAATTGGTGACACTTTCACTGAACTCTTCTCAATAGATCATAATAATTTTAATTAAAAAATTATAAAAAAGGAGTACATTATTTTTCCTATTTTTATATTGAAATATATAAATATTTGAGCCAAAGTATTTTCAGAAATTTTCTTTTTTACTTTTAATATCTTTTTTGAGGGAAAATTACAAAGTTCATTAAATAATGGTATCTGTTTATGATTGCTTTTACAGTTTAAACAAATTGAGATACCTTGAAATCATTGCCTTATAAAATTCAGCAGCATATTTTGAATTCTTGTAAAAACAAATAAATAAATGTAACCTGTTTAAAACAGCAGTTCAGCGCTGGGTGTTTCGATCAGTGGTGCTGCGGCCTGCCTCGCAAGCAAAGGGGCCCAAGTTCGATCCCCGGTACCAAAACAATTTTAAAAATAAATAAAACAGCAGTTCAATCAAAAGAGTCTTTCCACAGGTCCAGATATTCCAAGTGTAACTAAAAAATTTCAAAATTAAGTCCTGTGTATTGTCTGTGTTTGACATCTTACCATTTAGTTTGCTTAAGTCTTACCTTCTATTTACAAAGATAAATTCTAGTGCCTTCCTATTTGCAAGCTTTGTTCTTAATAATTATAATTTGTAAAACTTCAAAAGCTTAGTATTTTGCCTGCTTATCTTGATTGCAAATTTTCAACATATTTGAAACAAAATAGAACCAAATTTTAGCGGATCCTTTTTTTTTTTTTTGGAGACAGGGTCTCAATGTGGTTGAAACTGACCAGGAATTCACTATGTAGTCTGGTCTTGAACTCACAGCGATCCTCCTGCCTCAGCTTCCCAAGTGCTGGGATTACAGGCGTGTGCCACCACGCCCGGCTAGCAGACCCTTTTACAAAAGAAAAGAAAAGTCAATACTACTAGCTGGCACTGACTTTTACAATGTAGTTCTTCAAAGAGCCAAAACACTTCTAAAATCTGACAGTGGTCTGCAGGAAGAAAATATATACTGCGTGCTGAGCTTTTATACTCAACATCAGCTTCATTGCAAAAAAAGCTAGTGGTTCAACCACTTAGTGTATATACATAAATATAGTAAAATCTTGGTTTGTGAGCATAATTTGTTCCAGAAACATGCTTGTAATCCGAAACACTTGTATATCAAACTAATTTCCCCATAAGAAATGGGGATAATGGAAACTCAGATGATTTGTTCCATGATGCCAAAAAATTATATAAAAATGGTTACAATACTGCAATACAGTACAAAATAATAAATACAAAAAATAAAAAAGAATAAATTAACCTGAATTTGCCTTTGAAAACTTTTGTGGCTGGTATGAGAGAGAAAAGAGAGGGGTGGGTCACTGTGTAGATGACTTTCACTGTTACTAATGAAATTACTGGTATCTATTTGCTCAATGGAATCCTTTTCTTTTCGTGCAACTTTAACAAGGAACCCATCAAGGGCATTGGCTTTTGCCTCCTTTTGAGGATTGCCCGGAAATGTTACACTGCCATGTGGTTAAACAGATTCATCACTCACACTGCTACAGCCTTATTTGGGTGGTGATTTTCTACAAAATTTTGCAGTGTTTCCCACATTTTACACATCTCCCTAATCTCCTATGAAGTGAAGGATTCCTCCACCTTTCCCTCCTCCCGCTTTGCAGAAAGGATCTCCTCCATAACCTCATGCTGTTGGGAGACAATCACCCACAATCCCAGAGGCGGGGGAGGGAAAGGGAAAAGGGAGGGAGGGACAAGCAGAGAGACAGGAAGGGAGGGAGGTCTGAGAGGCCGAGAGACAGAGAGAATCATTGGCTCAGTTGTGATGATGAAACATTGGGTATTAAATACTACTCATATTGTAAGACATTGTTTATTTATCAAGTTAAAATTTATTGGAAATGTTTGCTCATTTTCAGGACACTCACAGAACAAGTTACTCACAATCCGTATTAATGTATTTGTAAACTTTGGTGTTCATTTCTTTATAGTTTGTTCCACAGAAATGAGTTATATGTGTAATCTTCCGCTCCATGGATTTATTTATTTAGTAATTCCATTGTTTACATTCTGACATTGCATAGACCAAACTTTTTACTTGCATTTTCACTGCAAAAATAAGTCATTTTTCATGATTCTCTGAGTCTGGATGGAAAAATAGACATTAACTGTAAAGCGACACCAGTTAATCTGGAAGGGGAGGAGAGAGAAGCTTCCTGCACAGGATGGCAGTGAGACTTACACAATTGCATACATTCACTAAAAGCTCTCAAAATGTAGCACTGAATAGGTGAAATTTGAGGGATGTAAATTTTACCTCAATAAAGCTGAGGAAAAAAATAAGTTTTATTTTTGCCAGGCGTGGTGTTACACAACTTTAACCCCAGGTAATCTCAGGAGGCTGAGGCAGGATGATAAGAGCTTAAAGGCCAGGCTGGCAACTTAGCAAGACCTTGTCTCAAAATTAAAAAGGCTGAGGACGAAGCTCAGTTTGAAGCACTTCCTAGCATGGATAAGGCCCTGGATTCTATTCCCAGTACTAAAAAACAAAAAAAAGTTTTTGATGATAAATTTTTAACTATTCTTCTAATTCACAACAATATTAAATATTTCAACTTCAGTAGAATTACTTTCCTAAAAGTTTTACTTTGGTTCCATAAGATAGTTGAAAAGAGGCCCTTCAAGTAATACACCTAAGTGTCTGTGTGAAGCATCTGGTAATATTAACACAAAGTTAGAATTATCTAAATGTGGGCAAATTCTATTTCTCCTACTGGAACCATCATATGAACAGCTATTACATATACGTGTGTGTGTGTGTGTGTGTGAAAACATGACATTAAAAATGGGTGAAAAGCCATTTTTTCATTAAATTTATTGGTACTTTTTAGGTATATAATACAGCTATATTCATAGTTAGGATCTTGTACCTTTACATGATATAAATTCATTCTTATTTTTCCCCATACCCCTGCTCTCCCTTCACCCCCTCCACCCTTCCCTATTTACAAAGACTTTGTTTCCATTTTTTCCTTTTGTCATATTTTTTCTCTTCCCTTCTTTCCTTTCCCCTATCCTTCTCACTTCCCCTACTCCTTTGGCTCTTTTCTTCCTATTTCATATTATCAATTATACAATTTGAACCTTATTTACACTTTTAGTTTTTCACACCAAAGAAAGTATTCAGTATTTACATATGTGTATCCTACTTATTTCACTTAAGAATATCGCCTTAATGTATATCCATTAAGCTATAAATGTCAATAGTTTCTCATTCTTTATGGCTGAGTAGTACTCTGTTTAATAGAAAAGCCACGTCTTCTTTATTCAGTCTCCAGTTGATGGGCGATCAGGCTGTTTCCAAATTTTAGCTATTACAAATGATGCCACTATAAATATGGGTGTGCGTATGTCACTGTGGTATGATGCTTTTAATTCTTTCAGGAAGATACCCAGCAGAGGGATAGCTGAATCAAATGAGACCTCTAATCCTAGTTGTTTGAGGTATCTCCATATTGATTTCCACAGTGGTTGCACCAGTCTGCACTCCCACCAACAATGGAGAAGGGTTCCTTTCTCCCCATAACCCTGCCAGCATTTGTTAGTGGTTGATTTCTTGACAGCAGCCATTCTTTCTGGGGTGGAGTGGAATCTCAGTGTTGTTTTCATCTGCATCTCTCAAATGACCAATGATGTTGAACATTTTTTCATATGTTTATTTGCTGCTTTTACTTCTTTGTCTGAGAAATGTCTGTTCATTTCAGATGCCCATTTTTGAATTGGACCTCTATATTTGGAGGGTCTGATTTATTTTTTTAGTTCTTTATATATATTCTAATTAGTAGACCTGTGTCTGAGGAACAGCTGATAAAAATTTTTCCCCACAATGTAGGGTGTCTCTCAGTTCTGTTGATGGTTTCTCTTGCAGTGCAGAAGCTTTTTAAAAAGATGAGATCCCAGTTGTTGATTCTTTGTGCTAGTTCCCGTGCTACTGAGGATTTATCCATAAATCTTTTCCTATGCCAATGTCTTCGAGGATTCTACCTAACTTATCTTCCAGCAAGTTTAGTGTTTTTGTTTTAATATTTAGATCTTTAATCCACTTCAATTTTACTTTAGTGCATGGTGAAAGATAGGGGTCTAGTCTTAATCTTTGGCAGGATGAAAACCAGTTTTTCCAACACAATTTGTTGAAAAGGCTATCTTTCTTCCAGTGAGGATGGTTGGCTCTTTTGTCAAAGATGAGGTACCTGAGTACATCTGGAGTTGTTTCTGTATCTTCTAATCTATTCCACTGATCCTCAGATCTTGCTTCTTTGCCAGTAACATGTTCTTTTTAACACAGTGGCTTTGTAGTATAGTTTCAAGTTGGAGACTGTGATACACTCTGCCATGTCTCTGTTGCCTAGGTCTCTTCTGATTCCAAATGAATATTTGCATAGTTTTCTCTAGTTCTGTAAAATATACTGTTGGGATTTCAATCAGGATTGCATTCAATCTGTACAGCAGTTTTGGAAGTATGGCCATTTTCACTATGTTGGTTCTTCCTACCCAGGGGCAAGGGATGTCTTTCCAGTTTCTGATTTCCTCATCAATCTCTTTTTTCAGAGTACTGTAGTTTTCTTTTCTTTCTTTTCTTCTTCTTCTTTCTTCTTCTTCTTCTTCTTCTTCTTTCTCTTCTTCTTCTTCTTCTTCTTCTTCTTTAGGTATACAGTACAGTTACATTCATTATTGGGATCTTGTACCTTTACATGACAGGTGGTCTTGGTTCTCATTTTTCCCCTTATGTAGTTTTCAATGTAGAGGTCTTTTGCTTCCTTCATTAGATTGATTCCTAGATATTTCATTTTTTTGGATACTATTGTGAAAGGAATTGTTTCCCTAATTTCTCTCTCAGTGATCCTGCTATTTGTGTACAAGAAGATTATTGATTTTTGAGTGTTGATCTTGTATCAGCTACTCTATTGAATCTGTCAATTAAGTCTAGAAGTCTTTTGGGAAAGTTTTTTGGGTAGTCTACACAGAGAATCATATCATCATCAAATAATGACAGTTTAACTTCTTAATGTCCTATCTTTATTCCTTTTATTTCTTTCTCTTGTCTAATTGCTGTGGCTAATGTTTCCAGTACTGTATTGAACAGGAGTGGTAAGAGTGGATATCCTTATCATGGTTTTCAGTTTTTGATCATTTAGTATGATGTTGGCTGTTGGTTTTTCACAGATACCCTTTATCAGGTTGAGATAAAGTCCATCTATTCCAATTTTCTGCAGAGTTTTTATCATGAATGTGTGTTGAATTTTGTCTAATGCTTTTTCTGCATCTGTTGAGATGATCGTGTGGTTTTTGTCCTTGGTTCTGTTTATATGGTGTGTTACATTTATTGATTTACATATGCTGAATCATCGCTGCATCCCTGGAATAAGTCCAACTTGATCAGGATGTATGATCTTCCTGATGACCCTCTGTGTTCTGTTCGCCAGTATCTTACTGAGGATTTTTGCATCTATGTTCATTAGGGAGATTGGCCTGTAGTTCTCTTTTTTGATTGGGTCTTTCCCTGGTTTTAGAATCAAAGTAATAAATTTGGAAATATTTCTTCCCTTTCAATTTCACTGAAAAGTTTAAAGAGTAGTAGCAATGGTTCTTCTCTAAATGTTTTGCAGAATTCAGAAGTGAATTCCTCAGGACCTGTGCTTTTCTTGTTGGTAAATTTTTAATTACATTTTTAATTGGTGAAAAGTCATTTGATATAAGCAAAAAGTCATGCTTCACAGAATGAAACATAATAATAAAACTTCTTGTGGCTGCATATGTTAAATCCTTGTCATTAGGCAGAATTTTCTTAATTAGTTACAGACTTTTATAGTAGATATTAATCCTGCTGAATTCCACATTCATCACTACCTTCCTTGAGAAACAGAAATTTAGCCCTCATTCTTTCAACTTGCACTTTTTTACTTCATTTTATACCAAAAGGGATTATTCCAAAATAGTTTTGGTTTTTTGTTTTGTTTTGTTTTGTTTTTCTACCAGGGATTGAACTCTGGTCCTTGCACTTGCGAGGCAGGTACTGGAACCATTAAACTAAATCCCCAGCCCCCAAAATAGTTTCTAAATTTGTAAGCAAATGGTTATAGTTTACACCACACAAAAATGGCAAAATCACTGTACCAAGAATATTCAGTCTTCCCATGGGTCTGACTTCACCAACAGTCAGGCTGGCAGCTTCACCTTATTTTAATGCATTGTTAAATTCTAATATTTTCTTTAAAATAAGAAATCTAGGGCAAATGTCAAGTGGGACACAATAAGAGGAACAAACTGAGACTTCTCCAGTAATTTGTTGGTTATAATTTTCAATGAGTCTATTTTGTTCATTTACATTTTTGCTTATAAATTTTCTACTTCTATATTTTCAAATTTTTTCAGAGTTCCGTACCTAGTCTTCATATATAATTCTTATAAACTTTTCCATTTCCCCTGTACCTGTGGTTATGTATATATCTTCATTCCTAATCTTGTATATTTTTACTCTCTACTTTTCCAATGTTTTGCCTTATTATATAGCTTTCTACTCTTTTTCTGTTCCATTACTTACAATATTTTACTGCATCAGTTCCTCTTCACAGTTTGCAAGGTACATAGTTTTGTGGGTTTTCGAGTGATTTTCTTTGACGGGATAGGTTGTTTGCTGGTCTTTTCTTTATGACTAATAAAAATATTTACTGTTACAAATTTTTCTCTAAGCACAGTTTTAGGATATGCTATGCCCTAAAGAATTAGGTATAAAGTATTTTTTGGTGTTTTTTAAAGATTATCACTTCTCTTTGATATTCTCTTTGATCAATGTTTTATCTGGAAGAGTGTTTCTTAATTTCCAAGTAGTTATTTCTTTGGTCATATATTTAGCATCAATTTCTAATTTAATTGAAATGTGACCTACAAAATTTCTACCTCTTATATTTGTTATAGTTGTACTTTATTTAAGACAAGTATGTTAATAACTCTTTTTTATTAGACTTGGGAAAATCACATATTTCCAAAGAAATATTCCCTGAGCCAGGCATGGTGGAATATGCCTGTAATCCCAGCACTCAGGAGGCTGAGGCAGGAGGATCGCTGTGAGTTCAAGACCAGCCTGGGCTACATAGTGAGTTCCAGGTCAGTCTCAACTACATAGTGAGACCCTGTCTCAAAAAAAAAAAAGAAAGAAAGAAATATAACCTGAGATGTCTTATAGTGATATGACCAGGTAACTTCACCTACCTTTCTAAAAAATAAACCACAGTAACAAGTGCTCATGTTTCATTGTCCTATTGCAAAATGGATTCTAACTTGCATCTCTGGAGGCATTATACCTCTAAGTAGAAAACAAAGCAATTAATTGCTTTTAAGTCAGATGATTATATCACCTTGGAATTTAATCAAAATAAGGCAAAGGTCAGGTAGTTCTCTTGAACTACACCTGGCAAGAATCTCGTCTATGTTTTCATTTTCCAATATAAAATCTCGAGTCCTCCTCAGTATTAGTAACTCAGCTAAACCTGCAACTACCCACAAATACAAGAAAAAAGCACTTATCTCACATGTCAAGAAGTCCTCAGCATGATTCACTGAAATTTTTAGGTGGAAGAGACCAGAGCTATTTTAAACACAACTGATGAAATAGGTAGTCCCACTGAGGCTCGAAGATTTTGTACTCAGATCAGCCTTGATGATCTGCAACAAATACTCATACAATGAGGACATTTAAGAAAAGAAGTTTAAAATCACTAACAAAATTCCACTCTTACAAAAGAATTTGTGGATATTTCAGCCAGGGTACAGGTGAAGGCAGGGAGTTGTTTTCTTGAAGTTTCTTCTGAAAGTTCATAACAATGAAATAGAAGCTTCCTTGATCTGGGAAGTTTAAGGAGGAAATGGATTCTATTTTTGAGTACCTAAGGGAACAAAGCTTGGTACTGAGCATTTTTCATACATTATCTCCTTGAATCTTCACAACATCATTAAAAAAAGTGATTTAAACTTACCTAATTACAAACTATAAGTATCATATTTTAAATAGTAATATAGGATGAAAGCTTCATGAAAACTAGTTTCATTTATAAGGTTGTTCCATGACATAGGACATATTTAATCATTTAGTGCGAAATTGAGACTGCAGTATTTTTACCACTAAGTCAAGGATGCTCTTGAAGGTTTCAGTTTATGATTTCAGTAAACATCTGTTTCAAACAAAGACTGGCATACCCATGCATTTACTTTGAAGTAACTATAACAAAAATAAATAAATATTTAAGTTCTCCTAATCAAATGCCCCTATAAAATCCTATCCCATACCAGATTTTTAAACTACTGATCAGTGCATAACAGAAGTAATTCTACCGAATAATCTAAATATTTTAATTGGCAGAAAATTCATAGTGACATATAACCTGCCTTCCATTTTAGACTCATCTTCTTTTCATCCTTTTTAATTTTGCAGTTAAGTTCCAATCATACTACATTATCCCAAATCTCTGATTTACAAATTCTTCCAGTCTCCCATTCACTAAGACCATTCCTCCCCACCTTCTTCACCTAAGAGCTTCTCCTCCCACAAAATGCCACTTAAGCTCTATATTTTCTGAGATCCTTCCACCACCTACCTTCCCTACTCTCCATGTAGTTGGATACTTCTCCTGGGCTTCCTCTCTTTTGCCCTTATATTCATTGTTTCATTCAAAAAACATTTGTTAAGCTCCTATTATTTACCGGTTCTTCATGAAGTGCTGGGAATGTAATGATTAACAAAACCTAAGACTTCAAGTGGTATAGGAAAAGGAAGGTTATGTTACTATAAGCATGTTAGCTGGTCAGAGTAATGCCAAGGCACTGAGATCCAGGAAGGAAGGCAATTTTTTGAGTTCAGCCTTGCATGACCTGGAGAATTTAATGGGTAGAAGTGTGGGATGAGAGGAGGAAGGAAGAGATAAAGGGCTTCCTGGGTAAAATAAATTGCATGCAAACTCAGAGAGATGGGTAAGAGATTGTTTTTTTTTTATGATGTAAGAAAACAAAATTTCTCCAACTAAGGCATTCAACTTAAAATACAACAAAATTTTAGAACTACTCATTGAAAATGGTAAACATGTTCAAGCTATGATATAAGCAAAAGACAATCATGGAAAGCTAATTCTGGTTTTATTCCTAAGTATATATTAATATTCTGTGCATCCTCAAGAAGGCTCATTAATGATGAGTTACAAGATATAAAACTTGAAAATTTTTATCTGAAGACAAAGGAGTATTTTATGACTCCTCTGATAAACATTATGAAATACCAACATGGCAAAATAAGAAACAGCTTGAAGAGGACAGATTCATTCACTATACCATAGAAGGAAAAGAACAAATCCAAACCAGAGATACTTTGTTGGTGCAAGGCTCCCATACCATTCTATCCAGATTAGGGGACCTTGCCCTCCCTCCATATAACCTAATGTACCCACAAAGGCTAAACCTCTCCCTCTCTGTGGTTATGCTAAAAATCGTCAATCCAAAATGTTCTCTTCTTTATAGAAGTAATCCATGAGTTGACCAACAGAAACAAAATTTAGGAGAATGAACAATATTATTACTTAGTGTTACTTAATTCTGACAAAAGGGTCCAATATTAGCAACCAGCAATTTTTACACATACTCTATAGGACCTTGGACTACAGATATGTTGCAGTACCTATGAAAATTGGAGAATGATAAGGAAATAGAAATCAGATTCCACATCCTCAAAAGAATGCTGTAAACTCTTGCCTGGTTCATGCAGTTTCAGTTCGTCTACATCTCTTACCAGGAAACAGGACGGCAGTAACTAGTCCCCAGAGAGCAGGACGAGGCATTGTGATCAACACCATTTAGACATCACTGCATGTTATCCTACATCCAAAAATCAAATGGAGGGATTTGGGGTGTGGTTCAATGGTAGAACATGTGCTATTAGCATGCATAAGAGCCTGGGTTCAGTCTCCAGCAGCACCACCCAAGAAACAGGGGGAGGATGAAATCACAAAGGAATGAAAATTGTTACCCTTTTCCTGGCAAGATGAAATACAACGGACTGAGCACAATACATGTGGCTTAGAATAAATATTTAAGTGGATTAATTAAGCCTTGCTCATAAGTTATTTTGTTATAAGATAGCTCTCATCTCTGAAAATTAATCAAAATCTATGTTGATAAAGCAATATATGTTGAGGCTTATCAACCTCATTTTACCAATGAGAGAAGTGAGCACCAAAAGATGAACTAACTTCCCCGAGGCCACACAGACTGTTGCCTCGCAGGACTGAGCAGTAATCCAAGAACCCAATCGACTCAAATCAACTCAAGTTTCAACTACAGCACCCTCACTTTCCAAAGTTAAGTTGTAGGTGATATCAAGCTCCTCTTCCTCTCATGACAAGACCTTTTTTGGAAGGAGAATGAAAATAGAAGGTTGATGTAAAAATTTTAGTTCTATTTTTAAATATCTACTTAGGGCAAAAGGCCAAGTAGTCTGCCAAAGTAAATCAGACAGTATTCTCACACTAGCAGAATTCCAACATTGATCAAGAAGGAAAATATATAACATACATTGAGAAGAGAGGCCAATACCTCAGAGAGCCTTGAATTCTCATCATTCACTTTCTGCAAGAAGAAAAAGGCAACATTTCTATATGAGTGAATTGTCAAAGACTGATTCAAAGACTATTTCAGTACAAGATCTCATTTCAACCTTGCTGTCCATCTGTTTTGCTGAGAATGTAAAGTTGTCTGGTTCCAAGTTAGAAAAGGGGATGAAATCATCTGCTAAAGCCAAATCCATATAAGCAAGAGCCCCACAAAGACATGTTGCAACTACATAACACAGAAGTGCAATGAGAGGCTGGCTCATACTTTTTGGTTACTTGGCTGGATTTCTTTGTGGTCATTATGCCCCATCCCAGGGAGCTGAGTTCAAGGATTCCACTAAACAAATGTGGAATGCCATAAAATTCATTCTCTATTTACCACAGGCTAATGGAGAGGAAAGAATAACTCAAAGACTTACATACAAGAAAAAATAGTTAATAAATATTTTAAGTGTGACCATGACTAATGACAATAGCTATTTATCAAACACTGTAGATAGTCATTCTTTCCTCCCTAATCTGCAGGCCTCCTCTGTCTTTCCTATGGGAATCAGTAAGGACATAAAACTCATTTCTCCCTCCTCTGACCTACCCTTCCTTTTGTACTATCTATTACCCCTGCGTCTCTGAATAGCTGAAAACCACATCACATCATCCACTTGCATATCTCCATGGTTTCTCGCTACCTCTTTAGGAGTAAGAGAAAAATAGAGGCTACAAAGAGGTTCAAACTTTAGAAGCTCAGAGTAATGCTTATTTGGGAAGCTAATGAATTCAGGGCCATCAAGAAGAAGAGTTCAGACTGCAGTTTTAAGGGAGCAGTTCAAGGTCATAATTACCATGCTATGTTATGGGTCAAATGATAATTTACAGTTTGGCTAGAAACTAAACAAGCAATGACAGCATCATTCCCATAGTAAAGTGAATTCCAAGTTCTACAGAACTAATGTGCAAACAAACTTTTAGAACACTAACAATTATGAGTGTGATCCACCAATTTTTAAAAAAAGTAACAACACACTCTTTTCCCTTGAGTTTCTTCGTCACAGCTGCTGAAGAAAAGAGAACATGTACATGTACATAACTGCCCACTAAGATTTAACCTCCTTCAAGCACTACTTCAACTAAGAAAGGAGTCAGTGAATATCATTTGTTTCTACAGGATATAGGTGAATTTATTCTTCCCCATGTACCCAATGAGATAGGTGATTTCTTCTGAGCAGATTAACTGTACAGCACTCGTGTGTAGACAACTGGGGTATACAGGTTGGGGAAATGATGGTGCAAAAGAGGAAAATTATTGATACAACATATTGGCCAAATCTGTCCTAGTAATGTTTTCTTTTCAAAGAACTATAATAGGTTATCCTGAAGGAAAACCCTTAGGTTTTTCCATGTACCAGTGTACCCAGAGTGCTTGGCAAGCCAAACCAGATAAGCGAGAAAAGACGAAAGACAGACCTTCCTACTAGAAAAGGATGATGCCTTCAAATCCCGTGGCCTCCACGTTTGAATGATGCAATTCTGCCTCCTTGACTAAAGCTCAAGGATACAGGATGAATGGATACAGGATGCAGGATACATCCTGGAAACAGGATGGATACCAGTATGAAAGAAGAACAATTGCATTTTTCTCTATTAGGAATTTGAATTTAGCTAATCTCTGCGCTTGGTTAAAGCTTTGCAGTAACTATATTCCATCATCTATGTAAGAAATTGAGAAATTGGGGGGGTGGCGGGAGGGAGGGAGGGAGAGAGGGAGGGAACAGAAGTGCAAAAGAGGAGGTGAGAGTCAGAGAAAGAGAATCATTGGCTTTCTGGTTCTCGGTTCCTGTTCTTTCTGGAAGCCATGTGCATTCCTATCCTTTGGTTCCTCAAGACACTCCCTGTCCTGATAATAAATTTTCCTTTTCCTTAAAACTTTTCATTATTTTATTTTCATTATTTGAAACAAGAAACACCTTAATTAAACTGTATTATCATAAAGTAAATCGGGATTATGCTAAAGACTTTTGGATCTGCCAATTCTAGGTTCAAATTATGCTCTCCTTGAATAGTGGTCAGCTAGTCTAGAATGAGTTTTCTAGGCTGTCTGAGCCTTAGTTTCTTCACCCATAAAACACAGATAACTTCCATGCATAGTTGTAAAAAATCAGAAAACTATACACAGTGCTCCTGGCACACAATAAGCATGAATTATGACTTCTAGGAGAATTCAATGGAGCAGTAGTCAGTGGTGACCAAGAACAACACAGCAAATGTTGCTGCCTATGCATTACAAATAAAATACTACATTCAAAGGGCTCAGGCCTGCAGCTGGAGATAAGAACTTAGAGAAATCTCTCCCCCTGTTGACTGGGTTCCCCACAGTTCTGCTGCTTCCTTTAAAAGGACCACTCAGACATTTGCTGGTGAATCTAAGGTGACCACTACAGTACTCCCCTAAATATACTGAAAGTTGCCTCTTCCCTCTCCCTCTCTCTTCCCTCCCTTCTCCCAACAAAAATCCTTGAACTTGTTTCTACTATGGTGCTATACCCAGGGCCACATTTTACTGACCGCACAAAAGGAACACAAGTGACCAGAAGCATAGTGATGGTCAAGCAGACATAAATCAGACACAGGTCACAAAAGAGCCACGAGGGCATAGGCTAGTAAAAACAACTTTTTCAATATGAAAAGAAGGAAAAATGCAAACAAAGTCTCTGTAAATAGGAAAGGGTACAGAGAGTGAAGGGAGGGCAGGGGAGTGGGGAAAAAATAAGAACCAAGATACATCATGTAAAGAAAGGTACAAGATCCCAGTGATGAATGTAACTGTATTGTCTACCTTAAATATACCAATAAACTTAATGGGGGGAAAAAAACCCTTTTTCATGTGAGGGATGCATTGATCATGGGTTAGGCAATTAGGCATTAGGCTGTCTACTAGGTAAAAGTAGTATCCTGTGTGTTAGTTAGCTTTCCCAACACTGGGACTCAATACCCAACTTAAAAGAAAGAAGTCTAGCTGGCCATGGTGGTGCACCCCTGTAATCCCAGCACTCAGGAGGCTGAGGCAGGAGGATCACTGTGAGTTCAAGACCAGCCTGGGCTACACAGTGAGTTCCAGGTCAGTCTCAAATACATAGTGAGACCCTGTCCCAAAAAACCAAATAAATAAATAAATAAATAAAATAAAAATTAAAAAAAAAAAGAAAGAAAGTCTATTTGGTTCCCCGTTTCAGGAAATCCAGTCCATGACTGGCAGGCTCCAAGGCAGAAATATCATGGCAGAAGGGCATGGCAGAGCAGAGCTGCTTTGTTTTTTTGTTTGTTTGTTTTTGGTTTTGTTTTTTTGTTGGGTTGGGGGGGGTTGTTTGTTTGTTTGAGACAGGGTCTCACTATATAGTTGAGACTGACCTAGAACTCACTATGTCACTATGTAGCCCAGGCTGATCTCGAACTCACAGGGATCCTCCCGCCTCAGCCTCCCGAGTGCTGGGATTACAGGCATGCAGAGCTGCTTTGTTGATGGCAGCAGGGAAGCAGAGCAAGGGAACAGTGCCAGAGAGGGAGAGGAAAAGAGTCAGATAAAGTGCCCAAGGTTGTATGTCCATGCACCCACACACCCACAAGTGTGCTTTACTAATCCTCTGGCAGCTCCCAAAGTCAGTTAGGTTGACTCCCTAGCTTAACTGTCACACCTGTGAAAGGCACTCTGTAACACCTGAGTCCAGGTCACATCCTTCATGTCCTGTTAGACCAAGATCGCTAGCTATTCTAGTACTAGAACCTCATTTTAGCTGAGGAAGCTCAAAATATATTGCTAGAGACATATTGTGTTGCATGCAAAAAGCAGAACTTATGAATACATAAGGATTTTTTAATGAACTCTTTATTTCACAACTCAACCCAAGCTTCTTTACTGATTTGATGTCTGACTTTAAAATATATTTTAAAGTACTACCTTCCACCAATTATGTATGTATTCGGGAGTAAAGTCCTAAGGAAGTCCCTTACTCTAGCCATAGTATTGCTTCTTTATCAATTTATCTCCCTCCTCTATCAATTTATATATCAGAGCAATGGCTTTAATTCTTCCCCACCCCACCCCACCCCCGGCACCAGGGACTGAACTTAGGACCTGGAACTTGCAAGGCAGGCACAGCACCACTGAGCTAAATTCCCAGCCCCTATGTCTTTAATTCTTGTAGAAATCATAGATCCCTTTGAGAACATGTTAAAATAATGAGCTTTCAGTTCAGGAGATTCAAATACGTACCTGATATGAAACTTTGCAAATTTCTTTGGATACATGGTTCTGCTGAACCACACCTATAAATCCCCAAGGACCGGGGTCTGAACTCGGGTCCTTGCACTTGCAAGGCAGGCCACCAAACCGCAGAGCTAAATCCCGGGCTAGTAAGTGTCTTTATTTGGCCTTCATTCAAACTCTCTGTACAGAATGTGCACAGATAAGAAATAACCTGTGTCACTGTCTCCACTCTAGCCTGTGCTCCGTGCTGCCTAATGAAACACAGCATAGCGGGTCTCTCCTCTCTTTGGGAAGGGAGACTTGCATATTCCCAAGGTAGTTTTCACAATCTGCTACTGCACTGTCTTAGTTCATTTCCTGTCGCTATAACAGAATACCCAAGATTGGGTAATTTATAAAGAAAAGAAGTGTATTTTGACTCCTGAAATCCTAGAGGCTGGAAATTCCAAGATTAGGCAAATGCTTTGGAGGGGAGCCTCCCTCGTGCTGCTTTAATTCTTGGCAGAAAGCAGAAGGGCTGCACAAGAATATGTAGGAGAAACAAAACACGAGAATTGCTTTATGAATTGCTTCATAACCACCTACTCTCGAGATAAGTAATCCAGTCTCTCCAGGGTGTGAACTCACTCATTTGATCAAAACATTAATCCCTCTGAAGATCCAATCTTAAAGTCCCTCTCTTAACATCCCTAACTCCCAAAACTGCCACAAAGGCAGTCAAGGTTCAACATAAGATTTAGAGGCGACAAACTACTCTGTATCCAAGCCATACCAAACACTCATTCGACTATAATTTAATGGCTGACTTACTTGCACATCTCCCATAGTAACTGTGAAGAAGGGCAGCAAATGTCCTTTTTGGACTACTATGCTTCATACGGGAAGCATTTAATAAATGGCAAATAAATAAGAGTAAAATGCTTTGTAGATATAAACTATAATTTATGTTGGTCTTTCACTCAAGAAATAAACACTAAAACCAGGGATTTAGCTCAGTGGTTCCGCTGCCTGCCTCACAAGTGCGAGGTCCCAAGTTCAATCCCTGGTACAAAAAAAATAAATAAATAAATAAAAAATAAACACTTCAATGTAATGTGCAGGCAATAAAATGGTTTTAATCTACTTCTGAATATTTCCTGTGAAAATATAATTTGATTAACAACAGCTACTCCCACTAATGTCGAACACACCACCTTTCCTGCCACTTTCTGAAGCAGTTCTGGAAGTCATCTATCATGAGTATCTTTTTGAGGGTGACCTGACGTTCTTAATCCATTTAGAGCAATTTCTGTCAAATACAAACATTGTGGTATGTCCTCACCCACCTCACTCATTAGGTCTCGTGCAGTGCAACTTCTGGCTCTTTCACAAAGTCAGAATGACCATGAAAGGTAAATATTTTAAATTCATTCAGGACATCGAGGCAGCCACAACAGCATGACTAAAGACTCAAGGAAGAGGCTTTCAAGAACTGCTTCCGAAAATGGCAAGAACAGTGGCATGAGTGTATTCAAAGCAAAAGGGAGTATTTTTGAGGGAAATTACAGGCAATGTGTCTTTTACTATAATTTCTTTAATTTTAGACACTCAAGTATTCTGTCGTACCTTAGTATGCTGCCCTTAGTAAGATTTTGAATGTGATGAACCAAAATCAAACAAGCATAGCCACATAGAACAAACTCTAGTCTTGCATTCTTACTGCCTTAACTGCTTCGCAGATAATCTAAACACTACCATCTTACCCAAATTTAGCCTTTTATTAATTTATCTGGCAAATGTTAAATAAATCCTTATGTGCCAGACAAAAAATGCTAGACCCAGGGATATGAAGATAAAGAAAGCGAGGGTGCCTGGCCACACAACAACAAAAGAATTATCCTTCCTTCCTTCCTAGCAGAAAAGATGATTTAAAAAAAATAAATAATAATAAAAATATGGTAAGTGTGGTGCTAAGGGAGGTACTTTCACCTTGGAAGCTGCTCACTGGGACTTACACTTACCTGATCTGATTTCAAAGCGTGGTCTGCAGAATAGTACTGATGGGCACTGATGGTGACAAGTTTTAACTAACAGTCCCTCCAGACGATTCTGAGTCACACCCCATCCAGAGCTGTTAAATTAGATCTGAGTTTTTGTTTTGTTTTGTTTTTTTCTAACTTCACCTAACTGATTCTAATGTGAAATCAAGAGTTAAGAACTGCTGGTCTTCGGCTTCTCTGCCTTTTGGCTAAGGTCAAGTGGAGAATTGCTAGGCATCAGAGGAGGAGGAAAGACCTCCCTCGGAAGTGACCTCTAAACTGAGACGTGGATTAACAGGAGTCAGAAAATAAATAGGAAAAAGAGCTTCAAGGCCGAGAAAACTCACATCTAAAGAGCAGAGGGCAAAAGGCTGCAGGAGAATTTTGAGATTAGGGTGAAGAGGTCAGCCAGACAATAGTGAAGGAGCTTGTAAATTTACCAGCTGAACTAAAAGGCCATGGGAAACCTTTTAAAAACAACTGAAGTAATCACGTTGGCTACAATAGAGAAACCGGTTGAAAGGAAGCAACATTTAAGGCAGATTCTTCTAGGTAAGAGGCTCTTGTGGTATAGGTTTAGGGATGATGAAGTGACCTGCCTAGGACATTACCTAAAATTGTTAAGACTGGGGAATCAGTAGGATGTTGGAGACCCAGGAGCCCAAAATTCAATGTTTATTTCCATGTTTCTAAAAAATCAACTGGATTGGTGATTTTGAAGAGAAAACACAAGTCCAAACTTAAGCACACCGGTTTCCAAATGAAATATACAAGTGAAAATGTCTAGTAAGTTCTATGACAACAGCCCTGTATAAATACTGATGTAGGAGTAGTCTGTTTACTTATGGTTATTGGATGGAAGCCACAGAATGATTTATTCTGCAAGTAATACAAGTTTGAGGTAAAGTCAGCTGAAAACCTAACCTCGTAGGAACACGAGTGAATAGAAGAAGGCAAGGATTAAACTCAGGAATGGCCAGGAAAGTAGGAAGAAAACCAAGAAAGGCAAGAGAAGGAAAGTTCTAAGAAGCAAAGAGAGGATCACAGACTGGAAAAGCGGTGAAAGTTCAAGCAAGGTAAACACCAAAAGGGCCCACGGGACTGGTGACCTTGGAGGTCAATATGATGTCAACAAAAGCTGGTTGGAAAGGTAGAAGAGAAGAAATGCGAAGCAAGGAAACAATAGCAAGTAGGTAGCAGGGTCAGGAAGTAAGACTGAAGATGAAACAGACTGGCGCCTAGAGAGGACTGTGGAAATAGCTGGATGCTTTTAAACAATACTTGAATATGCAACATAAAGAAAATAGTTTGTTCAGCTCCTAATAATTCAAAATTCTGCCTGTTTTGCTAACTAGATGGGCTCTCAGAGCTAAATTACATTAGATACACAAGTACTCTAGTATAAGAATAATTCAGCATTTTCATTAAACAACACAATCTAGATGAAGGTTAGGGTACTAATAAACTTAAAGATTATTAAAGGATGGGGAGGAGTATTAAAAGATTAGGAGCATTTTAGATAAAAGTACAGAATGAAATGAAAAAATAAGCCAATACAAGATGTTTATGCAAATATAAATTGATAAATAATAAAGCCAATTTTGTATGTTTATTTGTTTGCTTGTTTGCTTCAGTCTTGGGGATAGAACCCAGAGTGCTCAATCACTGAGCTAAATACCTGGCCCTTTATATTTTTTCATTTTGAGGCCAGATCTCACTAAGTTTTCAGGGTTGGACCTGATTATACATTCCTCCTGCCTCAGCCACCCAGAGCACTAGGATTACAGATGTAGTCCATGGTGCCCAGATTACTGTAAGTCTTAACGGGAGAAACTGTTGTGTATAAAAGGTACTGATTTTCAGAATTTACATTTAAAGCTTTTCAGAAATAGTTGTAAATGTAAAATTTTATTGAGGTAAGTTTTCCTCCGTTCCTTCTCCCTACCCATAGACATATACAGTTCCACAAATTCACACATACACATCAACAGTCGTCTGAAATTATTTCTGGTAGTTTTAACTGGAAACCATATCAACAATGCTGACACACGGGCTGAGTATCCACACTGCTGCGAGCACTCAGCAAGGCTTCAGAGCCTGGGCCAATTCTCAAGTTCTGCAGGCCCCTCCTTGCACGCCCCTACCTCCGCGCATATTCAGGCTTCCTGTCATGTCCTCTGCCTGTTTACACATGTGCTACTATGTAGTGTGCACATGGTATGTTAGTGTAATACTACACAATACTACTATATTATGCCTAGTCATGCATACTTTTATCGTCATGAATATTCCTTAGGAATATTCACTAGGAGCAGTGACCATTGGCTCACAGAAGCCTGTACAGATCTCCGACATGATGGGCTTCAGGGAGGCTGATCCCTCTCTAGTATGAGGAATGAAGAAAGGGGAGACTTCCACTGTGTAAATCTATCAGAGCATTCTGACTCTCTCTGGGGCATCGCTTAGGAAAAAGATGACACGGTTTTGACCAGTGGACGTCAAGGGGGCAACCAGCTAGAGAACCTAATGGAAAGTCCTGTTCCTAACACGGCGCCTAAGGAAAAGGGATGTGACCACTTTCATTTTCCTCTGGCCATTGCTAAAGCAGATACTCTTGAAGACACTGCAGCCTGTCAGCCAACTCCAAGACACAAGCTGCCATACTGAGGATGGCAGCACAGAAATGACAGGGTCCTTAATGACATTCTTGAACTGTTGATCACCCCACACTTTACACCTATACTTATTTATGACTATGTGGTTTTCCTTTTTACATAAACCAATTTTTCTCAGGTTTCTCTTACTCACAGCCAACAGTTGTTCATTATTTCCAACAGAGTTACTTCATTATTTCTAAAACACACTTCTAACATTATTTCTATTGGAACAATACATCTATATCACTTGACCTGAACCAACAGGCTGAGAAACTAATTGTGCTAATTATTTTTAAACTAAGATGCTTAGATGGATATGCTAGCGAAGGAATAAAAATATGTTAACAATCTTCATCATTTGCAATCAAATTGGTTAGATGCTCTGTGGTTATTCTCCAACAACCACCACCATGATTTCTCACAGAAATTTTGCAGCAAATAATCCAGAAGAAACTGGAGAAAGGAGACTTTTGACATCAATTCATATCTCACACTTCTATTATCATAAGACAAGTGCTGTGCTTGCTACTGACAAACACAAAGTCATAAATATTAGACAATGATCTATAAATCAGAATCTTTAGCATGTTCATGTTAAAATAAAAATAAGAGCACTCTTAAGACTTTGAAAAAGAACTGAAGCTAAAAGGAAACGCTGTAGGCTGACACAGGAGGATCACTGTGAGTTCGAGAGCAGCCTGGGCTACATAGTGAGTTCCAGGTCAGTTTCAACAACATAGTGAGACCCTGTCTCAAAAAATCAAAAAACCAAAATAAATAAATAAATAAAAATATATTTTATTTTTCACGTAACACATATTAGACATACCTATTAATGGAGTCAATGTAATATTCAATACATTCATATAGAATGCATGAATCAAATCAAGGGAAACAGCATTTCCTTGTCCTGACCATATCAGGTCGATTTTCCCAAGTTGCTCCTGGGCTTAGCAGACACTTGTATTATGTAAAACATGAAATGCTAAAACTCAACATCATCACCATCTGCCACGGCTGAATGAGCTAAGAGCATCGGACCACATTCACCAGCAAGATCTGTAGTCTATGAAGGTCACAATGAGCTCGGTTAGCTTCAGAGATGGGGCTTAGGATCAATGGACATGTGTGCCTTGCACAATACCCATACCCGTTCTGGGCAAGGTGCACATTGAGCCAGGAGGTCTTGTGTAACATAATTCTAAGCTAAGAATAGAAACAGAGGTTTCACTATACCACACTAAGTAGCAGGTATTCAAAGACCTAATCACTCTGAGATGTAGATCACACAAAGAATTCATTCTTCAGATTCTGTATGTGATTGGGCAGCTAAAGTAAGATATGTTTTCAATTACAGACAGAACTACCTTGCACAGAAAGTGCAGCTTCCATCTTAGTGCCCCACTATCCCATTCACACAGCCTACTGTGAAGTTCCTCTCACTTCCTACATACCCATCTGGGCCCCAGGGGTGCATGGTGGCAGCTATCCAAAGCCCCTTTAAGGAATGTTACAAGCTGCAAGGCATTCCATCAACACCTATAAGTTCTAGCCCCTGGTACTTCAGAATCAGTGTATTTGAAGATGCGGCCTTTAAAGAGGTAACTGGGTTAAAATAAAGTCACAAATCCCAAATCCCAACAGAGGGATAGCCTAAAAATACTCCTCAAATCTGCCAAGGTCATCAAAAACAAAGGAAAGTCTGAGAAATTTAGCCAAGAGCAGCCTAAGGAGTGATGATGACTAAATCACTGTAATGTGGCATCCTGGATGGAACCCTGGAACAGGAAAAGGATATTAAGTAAAAACTAAGGAAGCATGGACCTTAGTTAATTAGAAAATGATAGATGCGCCACTATGGTGGGGGAGGTTGATAAGATGGTAGGCTACGCAGGGATGGTGGTAGGAGGTATATAGGATATCTCTGTATCTTCCCCTCAGTTTTGCTGTGAATCCAAAACTACTCCAAGTAATTAGTCTTTAAAAATGGGAAGGGGCCAGGGATTTAGCTCAGTGGTTCGGTGGCCTGCCTTGGAAGTGCAAGGAACCGAGTTCAACCCCTGGTACCAAAAAAAAAGGGGGGGGTGCTAATAATGCTTTACAGACAGATATACGCTTTAGAATTTCAAGAAGGCTCTTTTCTTTGCCACCTATATGCTAATGCAGCTAGAACGGAGGACAATTCATTATGACGCACAGGCTGCCAGAATGAAAATAAGACCTGTGCAGTCTTATTACCTACAGCAACTGGGACTGGGTTCTCGGCTCCGAGACTAAAGGGTACCACAATGTAAGAAGCGAGGTCACATGAAGAAGGACAACTGGCCACCAGCTCAGTGACATTCTCTTGATGAATTCACCTCTGCCCAAAATCAGCTCTCAGCTCCACAGGCTCAGCAGTTAGTTCATCAGTATCTTGAAGCTCATCAATCTCATGGAGGCTGACTCATAATAATAGAAACCAGGGAGCATGATACTGAAAAACAGGCGTCAGACTAACAGAAAAACCCAACACATTGGGCTTGGGGATGTGGGGCATGAGAATGTGCATTTCTAAAGAGCGCCTGATCATGCCAGAACTGCTCGTCCATGGAGCACACTTTACATAGCAAGGAAACACAAGTATCAATTTATTTGAACTTGATCACAGGAAAGGTTGACCACGTACCTATTAATACCATCAAGCTTTGCTACCTGAACCCACAACTAGCACTCCATGGTCTCAGACACTTGATTTAAGAGCCTTGAGAACACAGCCACCCTACACTGAAGCACAACCTGCTTAACCAGTCAGCTGTGTTCCCCAGCATGTGCACCTGACCTGCTACATTTCTGTGGCTGTGCAAAAGCTCAAGAAAAACTCCCATAAATTGCAGCCAGGGAAAAGCAAAGCACATTAAACATCAGACAACTATCTAGAAACCCTATTCCAGTGGTGGTGAACCTATGGCACCCATGCCACAGAGGGCTATTTGTTATCTTTGGAAGCTCTAAAAGGTTCGTGTTCACTGCACTGCACGAGTCAAAAGATAGTAAGAAATTTACCTATAGTACATGAATAAATGTATTTCCAACAGGTTGATCTAGAAGGAAATAATGTTTCAGTGTCATTCATTTAGCTACCTTCACACATGCCTACTAAGGGGAAACACTTTCAGTAGGTAGCTCTCCAAGGGCAGCATGCAGAATTATATGGAAAGTATGTTTTAATGTAAATTTGGGGGACTTACATCCCCACTCCCAATCTCACTGCACCCCTATAACTATACAATCCAATTCAGCAGGCTGGGGTTGGGCTTATAAATCTGTATTTTCAACATGTACCCTAGCTTGGGCCGGGGATTTAGCTCAGCGGTTTGGTGGCCCACCTTGCAAGCACAAGGACCCAAGTTCAATCCCCAGTACCAAAAAAAAAAATACTGACTCTGAGCAGTATTGGCCTAAGTCTTACTCTCTCTCTCTCTCTCTTAGTTGTTTTCAATCTTGGCTTACATAAGAAATATTGGAGGGGTGTCCTTAAACATATATGCCAAACATATCAGAACATACATGTGGTCAGACTCAGGCGTAAGTGGTTCTTAAAGTTACCCAGGCATTTCAGTGGTTAGTGTCTCCAGTGGCATCTTCGTCTGGGTTGTTTACAGCAGATTCCACAGCCCCCTCCCTGAAGACTCTGATTCAGGGCTGGGGCAAAGCTCCTGGGTCCACTTCTCACCAATGCCCCACATGATTCTCACAATGGGGCTTGAGAAGTATGTGTATCTTATTTAGTGGAAACTCTGGAACCAAAAAAGGATATGAAGCAAAAACTAAGACATTTCAGTTTCTTGCTGGGGATTTTCTCACCCCAGTTTTGGAACCCCCAAACTCCAACTTCAACTGAGATAAAGAGGGCTCACCTTACTTGGTGCGCCACAGCAATGACAGCCCAAGTCTTTACACAGCTGAGACTTCTGCATCCTCATTTTTATTACTAATATAACAAAACATTTATTCCATATTTAAATACTATGAGTAGTTAATACTTAGTTAACACTATATGCCAGGTAGGTGGTTTTATAAGCACTTAAAATATTAACTGACCTAATAGTCACAACAATATTATGGATATAAATTCTTCTAAATGCTAACTCTATAGATAAGGCAACCCAGGCAGGAAGGTTAAATAAATTGCCTAAGTTATCCAAAGTTGCCTCGGAAAATGAATTTGAATCCAAACAATAGGGGATCAAGATCTGCTATCCTAACAACAGTATCTTGGGCTGGGGATTTAGCTCAGTGGTTCCGCTGCCTGCCTCGTGAGTACAAAGTCCCGAGTTCGATCCCCAGTACCAAAAAAAAAAAAAAAAAAAAAAAAAAAGTATCTGAACAGTAATACTGCTCAGCACAAAAAAGTGGAAGAGCATTTCCACACATTACTTGTTGCCAGGAAAAACACAAAAAATGCACAGAAAGTATCAAGCATGCTCATGTTTGCTGCTTCCCTAACCTGTGTACCCAGCCCTGGGCTTCTGGCTATATGCATAATATTTGACTTACTCAGAGAGTCAGAGCTATCCTTGTTGTCATGGACACATCACACTGCCTTACCCAGTGACAGAATTAAACAGTTGTACAGCACTATGAAAAGCACAAAGTGCAAGAGAAAGATGCCAAGTGTATCTATCTGGCAGGCTGGAGACTGAAGGATAAGCCAGCTGAGGAAGGAGTCTCACAGAACACGAGTTGTGCAGAATGTTCACTCCAAGAAAAGACACAGCTTCCTGAGGTCTGTGAAGGGGACAGGACCTACATTCAGACTTGCTGCTTCTCAGGGCGTATCTCAGCAAGTCAGGACAAATGGCTGAGGTCCACCCACTTTGAGGAAAGACACGATGCTGTCTTGAAAGAACACCCAAAGCCTCCAACACGTGAAAGAAAACACAACAGCAATCCCTTTGTCCTGCCTTAGGTTACTTCTTGAGTGGTGGGATAGGAGAAAAAGATCATAAACCCATGGACTTTAAACATTTGGCCAGTGGTCTGAATAGAATTCCTGTGTATTTAGGAAAACAATGGAGAGTGTCTGCTAAACACTACCTTTTTCCTTTTCTGTGACCAAGATACACACCAACAGGCAAACGCTGAGGCCTTAGCAATCCTGCTACTCTGTGCCCAAGAGCTAGACAGAAAGGGTCTCAAAAAACCAGGGCAAGATGCACAAAGACAAGTTCTAGAGAGGTGGAGAAAAGGGTGTTAGGTATATATGGACAAGTGTTATGGATGATTAGGTGCATATGGAACAGAATACCATAAACTAGGTAGCTTCTAAACAGCAGAAATTGACCTCTCACAGCTTTGGAGGCTGGGAAGTCCAAGATCAAGGCAAGCTCAGTATCCGGTGAGTCCTACTTCCTAGTTTATAGAAGACCATGTTCTCACTATAACCTCGCAAGGTTGGAGTGACAGAGAGTCTCTCTCAGACTGCTTTTATAAGGGCACTAACCCCACTCAAGAAGGGCTTGGCACCCATGACTAATCACCTCCTTAAAGACCCACCTCCTATTACATTCATTCTAGAAGTTAAGATTTCAACAGTATGAATTTGGAGGGGCATGCAAACCTTTAGACCACCCCAGGTGGTCTAAACAGGCTGGCAAAGAACCTGTAGCCACTGCATGAGGATGCACCGTCCAAGTGGTGCAGTTGTGATCACAGAATATGAACCATTAGGTCTCTTCCTGTGGGCTACAGGCATCTCTGGGCCAAAGGCATGGGCTGGAACCGGAAAGCAGCCGGAAACCTGTATGGGAGTCCCGGCCATCACTGAAGCTGGCCAAGGTGCATCAGTCTCCACCAGTCATGAATTCCCTTCGAAGGGCAGGTGGGTGGGTGGGTGAGAGTGAGGAAGCAATGAGGAGGCAGAGTCTTGCCTAAAAGAAGGTCCAATGAACAAGTGAAGACACGAGTGATTTTCACTGATGGCAACCACTAAAAACCAAATATTTAAAATTATTCTATACTTCATTTTTTATTGAGCTCCTACTATGATTTATCTACAAATTTGCAAAACAGACATGACTAGAATAAATAAGGAACAAATAAGCCTGCTTGAAACTGACTGAAGAGTTTATTATTTTTCAAACCTTCTACTGTGAATTTTACTTCCCTTGGGCATGAAGGGCGGAACAGACTGTATTATACCACACAAATCAGAGTTAATGGTTCAAGGTTTCATTTGCGGATTTTTTTCTTTCCTTCATCTGAGAAATTATAGCTGATGGACTTTGTAATTTAACATTGGTTCAACACAGCCTGCACTCACATTTCCCACCTGACCCAATCCACTTGAAATCCATACCTACTGCTTTTCCTCTGTATATCACAAACTCACAATCTCCTTTGTGAGCTACACTGGTAATGACTTCTCTGTTATTCTCTGATACCTGCTTATGACCCACTGAACCTTCCAAGCAAGCAACAATACCCAATGTTTAATACATTCCTGGCAACAAAGGAAAAGCAAGCCTATTGTTCCCAGGAATTATTTGATGTACAGCCATGAGCAACAAACCTGGTGAATTCTCAAAAGAAAGTATTTTGGAAAAAAAATTTTGTGGGGGGTACTGGGGATCAAACTCAGGACCTTGCACTTGCAGGCGGCAGAACCACTGAGTTACATCCCCGGCCCTGGAAAAAAATATTTTAGTTTAAGAAATTAACCTTTCCCCAATTTGGACAAATCTCTATGGGAGCACATATTATGTGGCATTTTAAGTATCTATTTGTCTACATCTCTTATTTAACTGTAACTCTCTTAGAAGTGGCCTGGAGGGACTTTTTCAGTTTTTCATCAGTGGGAAAAAGTACTGCATGGAACATAACAAATGCTCAAGAAACATCTGTAAAAAGAAAGGAAGCTGCCTGAGGTAGAAATAAAATATATATACAGCTGGGAGTGGTGGTATACACTTGAAATCCCAGCACTCTGGAGGCTGAGGCAAGAGGACTACCATGAGTTCCAGCCTGGTCCATTCAGTGAAACTAATAACGGGGCCGGGGATTTAGCTCAGCGGCTTGGTGGCCCGCCTTGCAAGCACAAGGACCCAAGTTCAAACCCCAGTACCCAAAAAAAAAACAAAAAAAAAACTAATAACAACAAAAAAATGTATATGCATTTGCAAAATATCTTTGACCAAAGCTGCCAAAAAAAAAGAAAAGAAAGAAAGAAAAACTTAAACACCTATGTCTTTTTACATTTATATTCATTTGGCATTTATATACCTTACTTAGTTGGAAGACACATGAGAGAGCCACCTCAGGTAGCTCGAGAGTGTGGCATCCACAAAGCTCGGGAGTGTGGCACTGGAGTTAGGGCTGGGGTCACTGTGCCATGACAGCAAGCCAGTTTCCTGGGAAATGCCTGACCTTTCTAGTTTCACTTTCCTTGTCTATACAGGAAAAGCTTTCTATGAGAATCAAATATGCTGCCAATAGCTAACATTGATTGAGGTTTTATTATTTGCTAGAAATGATATGTTCTTTATAGTTTTTTAATATTTTTATGTACAGAAGACAGTTCCTTTAACCCTCGGAACAACCTGCTCATCACTTTCTCCATTCTACATGTGAGGGAATGGAGGCATTTAGACATTAGCTACTTGCTCGGAGTCACACAGGGTGAGCATCAAAACCAGGACAGAAATGCAGGTGGTCCGGCTCTTAAGCCGGTTCCCCTCTTCCACGACGCTGCATGTGCAAGTGGAGATCTAGACTACCTGTGAGTATCGAGAGAAAGGAACAGGGTACCTGGGGTTCTGAAGGAACACTTTCAACTCACACACCCTTTAAACTTCATGAAGGTATTGTCTGTTCAGAAAAATAATGTTATGTACTGCACCGAAGGTTTAGCTCAGTAGCTCAGCACTTGCCCACCCTGCACAAGGCCCTGAGTTCAAGCGCCAGCACCAAAGAGAAAACAAAAATCAGAAAAATAATGTACTAAAGAGGGTTTGTGAAACAATGAAATTGCTACAGTGCTAGCAAAAATCAGCAACAATAATACCCTTTATATAAAGAGTTGGGAGAGGAATACTGGCTCTACTATCATTAGGAAATCTTACAATCACACAAGGCCCATCCAGGTGCCTGTCTAATACATGCCAAAGTTTCTTATACAACTGCTGCCATCAGTTCTTTTGACTTTGTCTTCCCCTGTCACAAAGGACTGGTTGAACGCCAGATCAGCATCTACCTCAGGGATTTGACACTTGTTCCTCTGCCAAAAGTCAACCTAACCCTTACCTCCCATTTACCCAAGCACCTCCCTCCCCTTCCGGTATAAATGACATAAATGCTATCTTTTCTATCATACTCTTTAAAACTGCAATCAATTTCCTTTGGTCTACAGCATGTATCACCATTAGGTGACACTACTATTTCACTAGCTTGTTTATTGCCATCTCCTGCCCCTGTTCCTTAGAAAAGCATTCCACGAGGGCTGGAATTCATCTCTTCCATTCCCTGCCATTTCTGCTGCCCCTAGAAGGGTGGACTCTCACCTCAATCGGTGAATGAATACACTGACATGGCCTATAGAATTCTCCCACAGTGAACAATTTCAAAATCCCTTCATAAAATAAATTACATTTCTTTCACCTAGCCAACTTTAGCAAAGGATGAGAAGTGATCTACATAGTATTTAAAGAAATTAAGGCTAAGGGATTCAGGCCCTGGGTTTTCATGCTAAAGTGTCCAGCAAGTTACTGAAACTCCCTACACCACAGGTTCCTCAACCATAAAACATCAGTAACTATAACAACATTTAACTTTATTAATATGATGTGAGTTTAAGTGAGGATTAAATGGGTTGGAGTATGAGTGAAGTACTCGGTAAACTGTTAGAAACTGACCTGTGTGTTCAGTTAATGCAAAATCTTGGAAAGAATAACATGTTTCTCTCTCTCTCTTTTTTTTTTTTCTTTTTTTGGTACCAGGAATTGAACTTAGTACCTTGAGCTTGCAAGGCAGGCATGGTACCACTGAGCTACATCCCCAGCCTGTAACATGTTTTTCTCAAGGCTACCACCAAAATATCTAACCAAAACTAAGTTAAATTTAAAGTAGGCTAGATAAAGTCCAATTTGATTGATAAGAACACAAATGTCTTAAATTAATTAATTTAATTTAATTAATGCCAGGTTACCCGAGCTTTTAAGCTTTATGAAGCAAACTTTTAATGAATCTTCCTGAAAATAGTACAGTGAGCTGTGTCTGCCAGTGGGCACAGTTTATGAATTATGATAGAATGGGCCAGGGATTTAGCTCAGTGGCACCGTGCCTGCCTTGCAAGCATAGGTCCTGAGTTCGATCCCTGGTACCAGAAAGAATTCCAATAGAAGGAGGGAAAGGTTTTAACACAGCACATTCTATCAGAGCAAAGGATGAGGACCCTGAGAAGCTACCCAGCAACACTCAATAGAAATCTTCAACTTTAATGATGAAACGATGACTTCCTGATTGATAAGAAAAAGTAGAATGAAAAATAAAAATTTCTTGTTGCTTTTTATGCCCTAGTCATAAAAGTGTAAATGACTGCTTCCCTTTGGATATCAGAAGTATACAATCTTCCAGAGCCCAGACAACCTTCATTTGAAGGAGGCAGAGTGACAGATGTCAGCAGTCATTCCATCCTGCTGATTTACATTACAATCAGAGAATGTGAGGGCAGAAGGTGTGAATGCCTGTCTAGCTTCCTCATTCTAAAGAGAAAGGAACTGACAAATTCAATGGCTTTCCCAACGCTCAAGTCCATTCATTAAAAACAGGTACCAGAGGGCTGGGGATTTAGCTCAATGGTTCTGCCGCCTGCCTACCAAGTGCAAGGACCGGAGTTTGCTCCCTGGTGCCAAAAAAAAAACAGGCACCAGAATGAGTTTTACTTAATATGGAAATTACATCATCTAGGAAAAAAATTACTTCCCTCCTAAACCCAAAGGAATTAAATACATTGGATTAGTGGGCTAAATAAATAGCCCATATCACCTTCTCAGGATGTTTATCAGAGGCTTCTCCAGCTCCCTAATACTCCACCTGGGGTTTTCATGTAAGAGAAAGCATCAGTTATTGTTCCTCTCCAAGTTGAAAAACATAGGGCCAGGGATTTAGCTCAGTGGTTCCACTACCTGCCTCACAAGCTCAAGGACCCGAGTTCGATCCCCAGTACAAAAAAGAAAAAGAAAAATGTAAGACTTATAATTTTAAGATTTATTCAAGTTATATTCATAAGTCTGCCGAGGCGGAGTTGCTGGAATCTGTACATATAGATGTAAGAGACTCATCCAAAGTATTTTCTTACTTTCATTGTAACCATACATAGAACCATCCCCTATTTAAGAGGTAAATGTTGAGCTTTGTTCAGTAAAATGTCTTTCCTCCAGTTGAATGCATCATCCTTTTAACCTTTAAATGGCTCTGTGATCAGCATTACATATACTGCTAGAGATGCCAGTAATTCCAAAGGAGAATAATTTGAGAATAATAAAACAGCCTGCACGAAGCAAATGGCAAAACCAACATCCAGACTAACAATCCCCAAGTGTCTGAGCACAACTTCCAATGGACTGTTTTCCTATTAACTCTAAGAAAAAACAGTGTTTCGTATCAGCTATCCAGACAGAAACTCCTATGGCTCTAAATACCACAATTACATCTGCCAATTAATAGGACCTATAACATGCTGGGCATCCTACCATCTGTTATCCCACTTATCCAAATAACCTTGGCAATGGGAATTATCATCTCCATTTTTGAGACGAGGAAACCGATCCTCAAAGAGGTTAGCCATGTGCCCAACATTGCCCAGCTAATAAATTTAGGCAGCCAGGATTTATACCCTTGTCTTCCTAAGGCCAAAGCCAGAATTCTCTCTCCAGAAACAGTATTGCCATTCCCCCTACAAGCCTGAATCCACACCATAATTTGATCTATTACCTATCTTCAGGAAATATCTTTGTTTTATGTGAGGTGGCTAATGAACTCTTTGGTTAATTCATCATTCAGGTGATCATCTCAGAGTAACTCTGACTCTCATCGAGCAGACTGTGGGCCCTGTGGGAAGAGGCCAAAAGACTGGGATGTTTCACCCTGTGCCAAACAAAACAGGGGACAATTAGGACTGCAGGCAGAAAGATCAGGCTGGGCTATGACAGTGATAACCAGATGGGGAGTATCCCAAAGGAGGTATTGCTTTCACACTCTAAACAAAATGAATTAATGATCTTCTCTGATCTTTCCAAACAGTCTATTAAGAGAGTTCTGAAAATACAAGTGAGGAAATTCACAGGTCAATACAGTAAATATTTCCAAGTCTGTGTTTATGAAGGGATTCCAAGAACTTGATGCTGTTCATTAAGATCAGTCTAAGGGACATGCAGAAAGCCTTGGTTGAACAAGTTAAGTCTAACCAGCTCTTCACTTATCCAACATATCCAGGCACCTCTCTCTCCTGTGCCTGCTCCTAGATATGATTTCCATCTACCATGTCCTCAAGTTGAGTCAGAGAAACCATGTCTTCCTCTTCGGACTAAGAGGCTATAGGACTGTCTTTGGCAGTGAACTTTCACTTTTTTGGTTCTACCTGGCTAGAAGCTGGCCTGTCACTTAGAGTTGCAGGAGGCCTAAGTACCAGATGCAGTGTCATTCAGCATCTTTTAAATAATCATTAGGCTAGAACAAAATCATTTCGGGACTGAAAGGAGCTATGCCATAATCACAGGAGAGATTATGATGCAAGTGAGAAGAAGTGCCTAATGTCATTTGCTCAAAACACAGAATATTCCTTTGTGGGTACCTTCTTCTTCTCCTAAGACTAAAAGGAAACAGAATGTAACTGGAATGAAAAGAAAATGAGTAACAGTACAAGTTCAAAAGAATATATTTTAAATCTGTTTTCCAAATGTTCTGATGATGTACTGCACAGGTTTCCCAGGAACACGTTATAAAAAAGTAGAATGTTCTTACTTGACTAAGTACAGGAGTACAAGGAAATTAGTAGAGACGGTAAAGTTTACGTGGAAAAGTACTTCTGAAGCACTAGCATACCTAGCAAATCAGTTTTTAACACCACTCACCTCCATAATATAAAATTATTTTTAGCTATAGCTGAAAATAAATGAATAATAACAATGGCCAGAAATGTACAGAGAGGAATATTGCTTATTGAACTCAGTAATATAATCATTCCAATAAATAATAAAGAACAAAATAGAGCCAGGTGCCAACCACAGTAGTACATCCCAATAATCCCAGCACTACTCAGGAGGCCAAGACAGGATGATTACTGCAAGTTCAAGTCCAGCCCAAACTACACAGCAAGACTCTTATCTCAAAAAGAAACCCTAAATTAAATTAAATAGCCAGGCATGATGGTACCTGCCTGGAATCCCAGCATTCTAGGAGGTTGAGGCAAGAGGACTGCAAGTTTGAGCTCAGCCTAGGGAATTTAGTGACTCAGCAACACCTGTCTTAAAATAATGAAAGAAAGAAAAAAGACAAGACCGAGGATTTAGCTCCGTGGTTCTGCCACCAGCCTTGCAAGCACAAATTCCCAAGTTTGATCTCCGGTTAAAAAAAAAGAACTGGGAATGTAAGCACAGTGAAAAGGCCCTGGGTCCGACTCCCAGTATAATCAATCAAATGATAAGAAAACAAATATTACCATTTATAAAAGGAGAAAGGGTAAAACATCAATACTTTAATTACTTTTATGTATTTGGGGAATAAAGAGAAGAAAAACTTACATCTATATATTGGCCCATATGAGTAACAAATATAAATTTTCCTATTTATGTATATAACAAATGATATAATGTTATGTTTCAATGTTTCAATTTTTTAAAAAATGAAATAGAAAGATTACAATTTACCTATTAAATCATACTGATATAACACATTCTTGTTCCTTCTTTTGTTTTAAAACAAGAATATTTAAAAAGAAAATTAAATTTTCATCTTAGAGATGTTGCACAAATTCAACTAAATGTCACGTGTGAACTAAAATCTGCACTTACAAATAGAAATTTTACCTTTTATAGTTGTCTTAGTTATTTTTCTCATTGCTGAGATAAAACACCTAACACCTACAAAGAGGAAAGCTTTATTTCAGCTCACATTTGGAAGAGATTTCAGTCCATAGTTAGCTGGCTCCAAGGCAGGGTGGCACAGCAGAGGGGCATCATATAGCAGAAAGAGTCCATTGTAGGGCAGGAAGAAGAAAGCAGAAAAGAAGAAACAGCAGATCTGCCTTCCCTCTCTCCCTTTATGGTCCATAGGCTACAAACCAGGGTGGGGCTTCCATTATTCACATCCTTCATCCACATCATTAATCCCAGCATCACACCCTTAATCCACAGTCACACACCCTAATCCAGCCACCTTTAAAACTCCCCACCTCTGACCACAAGAGGCTTTGGGAGGACATCTAGATACAAGTCATAAGAACAGTCTGTACTGTTTCACATTTTAAATACAAATTTAAAATTCAAATAATAACAAAGAGAGACAGAAAGGTGGTCTCTTTGCCTGTCCAATCACGGGACCATCATTGTTTATCTCAAATTATGGTTTCAACACAGACCTGTGTAGGACCAGAAAGGTCAGAGATTCCAGTTACCCTGAAATGAGCTCCAACAGTGCTGACCTTTCTGGAACCAACTCACAAAATGAGGGCACGTGGAATAGTCTCCTTGGGGGGAGCCAGACACTATGATGAAGAGCTCTAGGAGACCCCCAAATGGAGAGGAACCAAGGTCTCCACACCCCACACAGCCAGCCAGTAACTCTGGGCAGCAAATTTCCCAGCCCATGCCAGCCTCAAGGGGATGCAGCCTGCAGCCTTCAAGTGATGGAACCCCAGTCCCTGAAGACTGAGCCCAAGCCACCCCCATATTCCCAGCCACAGAAGCTTCATGAGATAATAAATGTCCACTTTATGTGTGTCTGTGTGTGCACTGTTTACTCCATGTGTGTCACAAGCCAACTGTTTCAGCAGTTCTATCTGGGGAAGAGCAGCAGGCATCATGTCTGGCCAGGAAAATGGCAAGAACAAATCCCTTAAACAGCCCAAGATGCCGTCAAGGAGGTGGATGAGGAAGAGAAAGCTTTCCACAGAAACAAAAAAAGAAGGCATGAAACTCTGGGAGCTAAAAGCACTGGCAGCAGGGAAGGGTCCCCTAGCCACAGGTGGCATTAAGAAATCTGACAAAAAGTAAGTTGTTTTTGTGCCCAAGACGATGGTAACCCTCGATTCCAAACCTATTAAACACAGCAAAAAAGGGCTGGGGATTTAGCTCAGTTGTTCCGCCACCTGCCTTGCAAGAACAAGGACCTGACTTTGATCCCCAGTACCAAAAAAAAAAAAAAAAAAAAGCTAGAATCCAGTATTGTCTTGGTGCTAGTTGTACATTTAAAAATCAATCTTTTAAGCCGGGCGTGGTGGTGCACACTAATAATCCCCAGCACTCGGGAGGCTGAGGTAGGAGGATCACTACGAGTTAGAAACCAACCTGGGCTACATAGTGAGTTCCAGGTCAGTCTCAAATACATAGTGAGACCCTGTCTCAAAAAAACAAACAAACAAACAAAAAACAAAAACAAACAAAACTTTTTTTGGAATAAAAATAACTTTTAATAAGCAGGAGTTCTGTGAATTAACTTCTACATAAAAATAACATTTATCAAAGAATAAGTAAGGCAAATATGCCCATCTGTAGGTTACACGTATATTTTCAAAATTCAACAGTAACCATAGCATTGGTTTGGAATTCAGACCAAGAAAAGAGGTTTTTCAGAAATTTGTTTAGAATAACCAGTACATATTGATATTGAAAAACTTTCAGTTGGCTTTATTATTATTTTAAAATTATACAATGCAATTCTTATTGTGTTCATCCAGGGCAACCCCCCCATCATCTTACCTTTAGGGGGTCACGGACAATAAACAGGTGAATGAATTCTGGAATAAGAAATATAGACTCATCGCTTCTCGGACTTTTGGCTAAGATCAAGTGTAGAAATACAGACTCACTAAAAGGACAGCAAAAAAAAACTGCAGCAGATACAAGGGAATAGATTTAAATTATATCTTCCTCTCAAGAACATCAAAGTTCTGCAAAGAAATCTATACTTTAACAACAACTTAAGAAACAAAAACTTTGTACCATAAAAATAACACATAGATTTTTTTTCCCACAAAGATGTCCCTATAATTCTTTTTTTTTTTTTCAGCTTTAATTGAGTTTATTGGTACATTTTAGGGATACAGTACAGTTATATTCATTGTTGGGATCATGTACCTCTACATGGCAAGTCTTGATTCTCATTTTTCCCCTTACCTCTGCCCTCCCTTCACCCCCTCCTCCCTGTCCCTATAATTCTTGACTGTCAACATACGTGGAATAATGAATTCCTGTTTTCTTAAAGATATATTGAAGGACACAAACCTGCTACAAATGGAGATGCCCCTATTTCCAGGTAAAGGACAGAAAGAGAAACCCATTGGAACACTCTCACCAGGAAACTCAGGACACTTGAGCCTAATTCCTGAGCTGATACCCTGGGGTCACACTGGCTATCTTTTCTTAACTCCAGAAGGCTGAGCTGCACAGCCACTTATGCCCCAGAGGACAAACAGCAAATCCAACTGCAAAGCCACAAGAAACCTGACATCTGCTGGCAGCCAAATAACATCACATTGTTTGTAGGCCATGCCAGTCAGCTTCCTAAATGACAGCAAATGTGATGTGCAATCTGTTGCTATGCCAACCCTGGGGCCCAGATCAAAAAGCAAGGCTGCAAAGTGAACCAGCAGTCTTTTGAGGCCCAACCATTTAACACGGAACTATTTTCTATGCAGGTAGTTGATTCAATTAAGTTAAATTCAGTCCAACTAATGGTTATTTCTCTGTCAGGTCCTGTGCTGCACAGTAGAGGGGAAGAAGAGGAAAGATGAATAAAATATTCTCTGCCTCAAGATGCTCACAGTCAAGAAGGAAAGACTGTAGGAATCTTGAGGTAAAGGTATTAATAACACAATAGTGGCCAGGGTACAACAGAACACAGATGCGAGCAAAGGCCACTTGCTATCTGGAGGGTGAGGCAAGGTACAAAAGAGCAGGGCTTAAAGGACAAATAGGAGCTCAGGAGGCAGAAGGCAGCAGAATTGTCTCCAGTGTTATTGATACTATTAAATAGCAAGTCAAGTTACCTGATCCATGAGCACATTTGGTACCAAAAACAGTATCTGCCATTCTTTATTCAACTGGTCAGTCACAAAGAAATTTGCATATACACAACAAACTCTTTATAAATGAATACTTTTAAGAAGAAATGACCCATTTACTGAGGAATTACTTTGTCCTAGACATTACAATAGGTGTATTACTCCTACAATACTTCCTAAGCATTATGTATTGTCTTTACAGATTAAGAGATCTCAGATCAAATTTGCCTGGCTGGTCAGTTATTTAGAAAGCTGCTAAATAAGGTTGAGTCAATGCCAACCTGGTTCTAGTCTTAATCACCATCCCAAATTTCCTTTTTATAAATCACCTGTCTCACGATCCCTTGTTTGTCGATTTAATAAGAATTTTCAAGTTGACACAGCTATGTTCTATCTGTCTGTCTGTGGAATCTAAGCTGAGTTTACTTTTCACAGTTGCTTAAACGAGAGCTCTCCTTCCAGCATCTACCCATTGTAAAGCTGAAGTTGGAGTTCTATGGGGAAGTGCGAGAGGTTTGGTTTGCGCGATCCTCAAGTGGAGTTTTTGTGATTTGATTCCCTGCCTCCAAAAGCTTCTGCTTTGTACTTAGCAAATGGAAGAGAAACTACCATTGAAATGACTCAAGAAGAAACATAAGAAAATTTAATACTTCGGCATGCCTTATTCTGCTGAACATACAGCAGAACTACATGCCCTAGGTAGACTGAACCCAAAGAAAATGCCTTTCACAGCTCAGAGGGTATCCAAATATTAGTACATTTTAGGAAATGTTTGTATGAGAAAAAAATGGAAATGAAATGGGGGACAGGAAAAAGCCCATATGAAAACAAAGACCTGCTGAAATGCTGAGGTCAAAGACGGGATTCCTGACTTGCCACTTCTTCCTGCTGAGCCAATGAAGATTAAGCTGTAGTTTCCAAGCCTGCTTTCTCTCCGCTGCTCAGAAGAATATTCTACTTAGTGGTCCACCTAATTCCTCCTCATCATCAGGTGCACTCTCTAAACTAACTCTAGGATCACTGAATGTGGCACAGTTCTTGTGCCTTTGAAAAGAAAATCATATCAAATTGTGGTTGGAGAAAAAAAAACTGGCTAAACTTTCTTTTAAAAGTTCAGAACAGCCTAAATTATAGGTTTGGACAGAAAAACAGGAGGGACTTTTGTTTTGTTTTAATCTGATTCTAAACCAAATTAGTTAAGGCTGCTACAAAGATGAACTACGTGATTAGAGCAACCTGCTCAGCTACCACAGCTATAATAGAGAAGCATAGTGAAGGGCAGAGACCAAAGTTGTTTTTTGGTGTTTCGTTTTTTTGTTTTTTGTTTTTTGTTTTTTTGTACTGGGGATTGAACTCAGGACCTTGTGCATCTGTTTTGTTCAACTAAAATTATTTTTCCCTTAAGTAACAAGAAAAGGAAGCAGAACTATTATATTTGCCTATTTAATGTGCAAAACATATGGCATTAACTTTTTAATTATATTTCTTGCAAAATGTTTATTGTATCACTTTTTTTTTTTTTTTTTTTTTT
>NW_022900922.1:23685902-23703408 GCF_012274545.1 Fukomys damarensis
CTTTTTTTTTTTTTTTTTTTTGTACCAGGGATTGAACTCAGGACCTTGCACTTGAGAGGCAGGCAGCGGAACCACTGCGCCAAACCCCCAGCCTGTTGTGTCATTTCTTATAAGAGAAATTTACCCTTGGGGATGGAGTTGACAGTATTCCTTAAATTATGAAATGTATTTGGTTACAACACCATTTTCACACAAACAAATCACACCCACAATATCTGCAACAAGGCGGGCTTAATACTGCCATAGAAATTGATTTTTTTCCAAATATCTTCATTGTTTACATTAATGTTCAAGCACTGATGTCTTGCTCCTTGGGCACGTCTAAATGCCATGCTTAATCTAGTGACTAATCTCATCTAATTTCTGTGACTGAAAAGAATCTCATAGTTTACTGAAAAGCCAAGAGTTGATACAAAGTCAGATTTACACAAGAAAAAAAAAGTCTTTTGATTACGTTATACCAGCCTGAAATCTGGCATAATTGGGCAAGTTTAAAAAACAAACCATGATGCCCAAGAACTGGAACTTGGAATGTCTTTCAGATACTCAGGTTAACCACAAGACAACAGGAACATCCCAGTTTTGAAATGTAAACAGAACAATATTTTTAAGTGATTTTTAAAATTAAAATTGAAGGACAAAAACCAAAATGAGTGGTCACAGTACATGGTAAATGTAACTTTAGGAAACAAGTGACTTACTTGTTTAACAAGGAAATAGTTTTCAGAGTCAGTGAAAAAAAGCCAGATCTGGTGACACATATTTAATCACCCAAGGAAGGCGATTAAAGTAAAAAGATCCCATTGGTTCATAAAACATTAAAATGTAACACCAAAAACCCTAGCCCCTACAAAAACCATAACAACAAATATCCCCCCTACAAATAATGCACAAGACCAGAGTATTAATATCAGCTACAAGGCTGCTGTTCAAAACCAAAAAGGAGATATTGCTGCTATTGAGTTAAAAGAACAGCTTAAGGGGTGAATTTTCAAGTGCATGTAAAACGTGGTAAGGAAGTAGAAGTTGGAACATGGAAAAAATGAAAGTAGTGAAGGTAATTCACTTACCAGAAAAGGCCATAAAAATAATCAACCCATTCAATGAAAACATAATGCAGAATTAGGTCAGCAACTCTGAAAGCACCATCCCAAATTAGGTCAACAGCACAGACCTAGAAACCTCCTTCCTGTCTGACTCCACACACTCTACCTTCTCCCTGAGCATCCTCTGTTGCAAAGCTAGGGAAGAACAACTCCAGGTAAATGGATGCTTTCCTTCTACAGGAGGGTTAAATTATGTAAATCCACCCTGCAGCCTTTTCTGAGTGCTGGCCATAGGAATTTACAGCTGAATGGAGCATAAACTGTCCCCACAAAGAAATTCTGTTTCCAAGTTCTTGACCCCAAGTCCGCCTTGGAAACTTCTCCCAGGTCTCTGTCGCCAGAGAATCTGCAAAGGAGGAAAAAAGCCTATGAAATCTAACTCTGCTCATTCCTTTCAAAATCCCCAGTGGGCTAGGGACCTCACACATTAAATGACAGTTGCTGGGCAGGTGATGGAGCACCTGGTTGCACAAGACTGGCAAGAACTGGCTGGCCCCTCTGCCCAACTCTCATTTCCAGGTGCTGTTTTCTTCCAGGTGCTGCTGTTCTCTGTTCTCCCCAGGTGCCTGAGGCTCCTGTGATGTGTGTGTATATAGGTGCTCCAAATCTCATCTTTACTCTCTCCCAACCCCATAATTCCTATTTAGTTCAGCTGGTACATGGTCAGAAGGTGGAAAATGATCTGATCATTCTATTTCACATTAAAATGCAAATAATTGGCAGCATCTCTCCCTATGCTTCCTATCCTCAACTCCCGTGCTCTTATTGTTAAACAAACCAACCTCCAAGTCCCTGTATTTTGGGCAGTAGGGAGAGGGGTTAAGGGATAATCCTGGGGGTGTAAGATTGACTTTCTGTTGCCTGACCCATCTCACCTCTTGCCAGCCTTGGAAGGAAGCAGCAAATCAAACATGTAACTTTTGACCCACAAAAGTAAAATAGGATGCAAGAAGACTTCACTTGTCATTTTTCTCTTACTTTTCATTTTAGTTTTATCACCACTTCTAATATAGTATCCAAAGGACCCCATCTGCAGCTATCTGGCACATGCTAATCCAATCAAAGTTCTCCACTTTGCTAGAATTCTCAAATACTTACCAAAAAAGGAGAAGGGGGGTGGATCTTAAACTCTAATCACAGCCAGGGAGTTAAGGAATAGAGCTGAGAGACATAGAAGCACAGAGTGCTTTGGTATCCTTTGAACCTGTGGTCCAGCTATTCCTATCTCTATCCTCAAAGACTTCCTAGTTATCTGAGACACACATTCCCCCTTTTTTTTGCCTGCCCATAGCCTGAACTTTTGGCGACCCTCGGCAATCCTCTTCACATTTATGACTTTCTATTGGCTTATTTACACATCGGTCTGACCCACTTGTTCTTAGAATGCTCACGGAGGACACTTTTATGCTCACTTCACCAATTGCAGCACCTGTTTACAAGCTAGGTACTCTCTACAGGGGGGATGGATGGCTGGGTGCACTCTTCCTCACACTGACCTACTTGGGCTTCTACTGTGCTCTCCTTGTACTGAGAACCAGCTGCTCACTCTCCTGCCCAAATTCTCTAGCATGAGAGCATCAGGATACTCCAGTCCACTGGTCTAGCCTGTGGCCCTGCCTCCCTACTCTGACCTTTTCTGCGTCCCTCAAGACTCAGTACTGACACTGAGTCCTGAAGAAATGGTCAAAATATTGGAAACTATAGAGTGTGAAGAAACTTTCAAGATATAAACTGAGTTATGATGCAAGAATTAGTCCATCACTGTACACTTGAAGCATGAACACACAAAAACACTGCTGCAGACACCAAACACACAAACCCACGCACAGATGTACACACAGACGTGTACAACCAGAGATGCAAAGAACTGCAAGAGGTAACTGCAAATTTCACAAATTTCAAAACATGCTAAGAACCTCTTCTTTATGACTACATAATACAAGAGTTATACAACTCCACTGACCAAACCATTTCCTTCCAACAGACATGAATGTAGCCAAGTTGCCTTTCCCCATGTCACGAGCACCCCATTCAACAAGATGTTTAATTCAGAAGTGGAACTCGGTCAAGAATGACAGCACATTCTTCAGGAGTTATAAAACTATATAGCAATAAATTTCAATGAAATACCAGGCCACTGAAGTTTGGCCTCCATTATATGAGGACAGATGGGGCTTCTATTTATCTGACAAATGCTTGTCTCATATGTTTCGGTAACATCAAGACTGACTAATGAGTCTTAATTTAAAATCTCAAATAATTTTTGTCTCTAACTTTTTACCATCATTTGTGCTTCAAGGAATGTTTAAAACTAGGCAGTAGCACTCTAACGAACATTTCCTAGCATTTGACAAAGAGCTAGATAGCTCTGCACACTTTAATATAAAATGAGCTATCATAAAGAACTTGACGGGGGCCCCAAATGGAACACACCACTTTCTCCTGAACCAAGTTTTCACAATTTAAGCTGAAGGTATTTTCTAGATAGGACACCTATATACACTCAAGACTAATCAAATTAAGTGTAAGGGTCAAAATTAGAGAATTTCGGATTGGAGGAAGACTGAGTCATTTAGTTAAAATGCCACACTTTATAAAGAAACAGATCCCAAAAGATTCAAGTTTGTCCAGAATCCAGAGAGAGTGGGACAGAAACACAAGCTCCAGACCAGTCATCCAGTCTGACATTCTTCCCCCAGTGTCACAATGCCTTTATCCAACCTTCAAGTACTTTTGAAGATTAAAAATAAAACTACTAAAGAAAGCAAAAATGGGATTATAAGCAGGTGAGGAAAAAAAAATTTGTTTTGAATCTGTTCTTGTGCTAGATAAATAAAAATTATTTGATACAGATTTACTGTTTTTAAACCATTCACTCATGAAATTTATATCACTTTATGTAAAACATTTTAATTGTAGTCTGAAGCGCCCTCTAGTGGCGCTCATAAGAAACTTCCTTTAAATTATGTGCTATCCTTGTAACTGTGATCTCTTTTTGCCTGGCACAGTCCTGGTTCAGGCATATTGTCCTGCCTTCCTATCTGATTTAACATTTCCTATTTTTTCACAAAGAATTTTTATTAACAGTTTCTCTAAAATAAGCTGGGATTGTTTAAGTAACCCTATATATTTTCAGCTTTCCCCATTGTCCTACCTAGTATTCTGAGACACATGAGCAGGCAGCAAAGATATCATATTATCTTAAATCTAAAAGATGAAGGACAATGACCCATCTTTCCCCAATCCTTTCCACACACAGTAGAATTAACACATGTTCATTCAAGGATAGTGTGTTAGTTACTTTTCTCTCATTGCTGAGACAAAGTACCTGGCACCCAAAGTTAAAGGAGGAAGGGTTTATTTAGCTCACAGTTTGCAGAAATTTCAGTCCATAACTGGCTGGCTCCAAGGTAGGGTGGGACATGGCAGAGGGGTGTCATAGAATTCATTGTACACGAAAGACAGAAAAAGCCACAAGGGCCCTTAATAGCATCTTTCTGCCTCTTTTATTGTATCCAGGCTATTGGGATTAGGGTGGTGCCAAACTAATCAGTGCACCGATTTAGTGATCACATGCCCTTAATTCCAGCATCGCATACTCTAGATTCAGCCAGCTCTGAAAAAAACACGTATGATGGCATGAGGCTTTGGGAGACATCTAGCCCCAAGCCATAAAAGAGGGCAAGGTACTTGACTACAATTTAAAAACAAAAACAAACAATCCCTCAAATAAAGGCTTCCAAGTACAGTTTTGTGCCCAAAGACAATATTACTGGAGGTGAGAAAATTTGTCCGCAGCTGCTTCCCTGTGCTATTTGGTTTTACCAGCTAGACATGCTATGTCCCATGCTACAGAATGACCGTCCCATTCTGCCCCTTGATAGAATGGCCAAGGTGCAGCTGGGAGCAGGGACTGTCAGTGGGAAATGGGAGAAATTTTGGGCTGGGGCATATGAGATATTTGCAGGGAAACAGGCTGGGAGTACAGTACTGCCTTAAAGAATAGAGATACCAGTCTAGACCCCTGCTACGGTTGGGATTTTGAATGTCCCCGAAGGACTGTGGGCTGCAAGCCTGCCACACTATTGGAACTGGTGGAAGGAAGTTAGGTTACCGATGTCACGCCCCTCCTCTCTGTCTCTACCTCTAATTCTGACATGAGGCAAGTGGTTTCCTCTGCCATGCACTCCCACTATAAATATGCGCTCACTAAGGGCCGAAGACACAGAGCCCTTGCACCCACAAACTAAAACATCCAAAACTGACCCAAAATAAATCGTTCCTCTTGTTGATTTATTTCAAATATTTGTTGCAATTAAAGTAAACTGACTAACAACACCCTTGATTTGGCTATTGCTTTGTTTTTATTTGGCGGGGGGATACCTGTTTTCTTGAAACAGTGTCTCATTATGTACTCCTTGCTGGCCTGGATCAGACTGTGTAGCCCTAGCTGGCCTCCAAATCAAGATCCTCCAACCTCAGCCTCTCAGTGCTGGGATTATAGGTGTGAGCCACCTCACTGGCTCCTGCCCATGTCTTCTATAATGCGCATCTACAAATGTTGGTGATGCTTTTTTAAATAGTGATTAATCCTTTCAACAATAACGAGCTCTAAAGCAGAAGTACAGCTGGGTGTGCTATTGCATACCTGTAACCCAGCTATTTGGGAGGCTGAGGCAAGAGAACCACAAGTGAAAGGTCAGTCTGAGCAACTTAGCAAGACCCTAGGTGAATTCCTGGGGATGTAATTCAATGCTCCATAAGTTCAATCCCCAGCATTATTTCTAAAAAACTGAACTAAAGGTGACTCAAATAAACTGATGTTGAATGTAAGATGGTAGAAGATGTCATCATTTACCACCTACCCCACCATCACACCCACGAGGGAGAAGCAAAGTGATATTAATACCAAGTGAAAATCTCAAAACATAAGTCAGCTGAAGAAGTATTATAACTCACATCAAACATTAGCCATTATTTTGAGAACCCTGTCCTTGTAGCTTATGATTTATCATGTGCAGCTGTAGAAGGTGCTTACACAACATTTAGATCCAGTAATGACCCTTTTCAATTGACTTTGCCAATTTTTTATTTCAAGTTTGTGTTCATTGAGCAAAAAGTGAAGCAAAACTATGATGTGTTAATACTGAGGGTAGGAAGGACTTCATAAAAAGAGCTGGGGACATAGCTCAGCATGTGCTGGGGAAGGGAGTTCATTACTTAAGATAAAAGTATTTGTTTTTTGCAGTGAAAATATAAATAAAAACGTTGGTGTAACATGATGTCCACCAAACATACTGTAAAAACGCTATCTTACTAAACTAAGTCATCTAATTTTTTTTTTTTTTTGGTACTGGGAATTGAACTCGGGTCCTTGTGCTTGCAAGGCAGGCCACCGAACCGCTGAGCTAAATCCCCGGCCCTAAGTTATCTAATTTTAAATTTAAGATACAGGTCAGAAATATAATTGGTTGCAGTATAAAAGCATTAGTCATAATTTATCCAAAAAAGTGGTAGCATTGTGCCAATTGAAGCAGAAACTATATTTGTTGCTGGGGATTTAGTTCACCGGTGCTGCCTCCTGCCTCACAAGCACAAGGTCCCAAGTTCAATCCCCGATATCAAAAAAAAAAAAAATCAAAAAAAAAAAAAAAAAAAAAAAAAAAGGAAAGAAAAAGAAACTATATTTGTTAATTTTAGAAATTTTGAATATGCTAATTATAAATTTTTTTATGAAGCTATTGCTGATCTCTAAAAATGAGAAAATTCACCCTCATAGTTCTAGGCTTCTCTGCTGCCCACCACCTGGGAACCACTTAGTAAACCAACCTGCATCCTACCAATGATACTGAACATTTTTATCAATGAATTCCCTAGTTTTGAGGTGTGCTGTGTTCAATATCAATCAGAAATTTTAATCAAAAAATTTAAGGAGCATGTAAAGCTACTTTTTGAAGATTTTAGAGCTTTTGCAATTATTAGAAAGCAAATTTGCAAAGCTACTGAACCATGCCGACTACAGCAAAGGAAGAAGTAAAAAGATAGAATAGTGAGCACTCATCTGTCCAAGATTTAATTTGCCTTGTTTTGTTTTGTTTTTGCTTTTGAGACAGGGCCTTGCTATGTAGTTCAGACTGCCCTTGAGCTCACTATGTGGTCCAGGCTGGCCTCAAACTCGTGGCGATCTTCTTGCCGCAGCCTCCTCCAGAGTGCTCGGATTCAGACGTGTGCCACCACGCCCAGCTTCCAAGATTTATTTTTGAAACTCCATAATTGTGCTCTCTGGAATGTAGCTGCTTGTAGAGAGAATTTTTGTTGTTGTTGTTTTTGGTTTGTTTTTGCAGTACCAGGGATCGAACTCAGGACCTTGAGCTTGTGAGGAGAAACTTTTATATAGTTTACTGGATTGGAACAAAATTAAGAAATCTATCACTTTTTTAGCATCTCAGTTTGGAGAAAAAAAATCATAAAGAAATAATTTATTTAATGATAACCTTTGTCTTCTGGAAATAGTTGTCAAACGAAGTTATTCTGAATGGAGGAAAAATCTATCATTAACCAAGGATTATATTTCAGCCAAGCATCTATGTATTTTAATAGAAACAAAATTAGATTTTAAAATACTCCACATTATTCTAATTCACTTTGTTTTTTCCAGATTACTCAGTTCTTATAGAGAGATTACTCTCAAGTGAAAATATTAAGGTTTACAGAAAAGAATCAATTTCAGGGCTGGGAATGTAGTTCAGTGGTACTGTGCCTGCCTGTCAAGCACAACATCCTGAGTTCAATTCCCGGTACCAAAAAAGAAAATAATCAATTTCAATTTTATTCACATAAAGTATAACTTCAAAAGAGATTCCAGGCACTATGAAAAATTAAAAATAAATCCATATTAGAAAATAAAGCACCTGAGGCTGGGGATTTGGCTCAGTGGTTCTGCTGCCTGCCTTGCAAGGGCAAGGGCCCAAGTTCGATCCCTGGCACAAAAAAAAAAGAAAGAAAGAAAAGAAAGCATCCTTCAGCTAAACGACATATTAGAGAAAGATATGGCTAAAAAAATGGATTACGCCAGGCATGGTAATACACTCCTGTAATCCCACCATTTGGGAGGATGAGGCAGAGGGATCACTGCAAGCTCAAGGCCAACCTAGACTACATAGTGAGTTCAAGGCCAGTCTGAATTACACAGAAAGATGTTGTCTCAAAAAACAAAAAATAGGGCTGGGGATTTAGCTCAGTGGTTCCACCGCCTGTCACACAAGAACAAGGATCCGAGTTCGATCCCAGTACCAAAATAAATAAATAAAAGTTTAAAAATAAAAATTGCATTAAGCCTGTGATTATGTAACAAAATCATCTTTCTATGTGATTTGTATTGTTTGAATAAGATAATATAAAGGGTTTAATTTTTATTTTATTTTAATATGTGAATACTTGCTATTTTGAGGGAAGCATTTCATTTTCAAAAGTTTTTAAATAGAACTTCTTTTTTAGGCCTAGCCATCTAATAAAACCAATTTATGCATCAAAGTACAATTTAGAAATCATATAAAACATAAATTATATGGGTATTTTGCATGTGTGTTTTTGCAGCACTAAGCACTAAATTACTTTCCAAGACCCTATATATGCTATTATAACGCCCTCTTTCATTGCTGAAAGTATACTTGTTTGTACAATAAATTACTCTAATAACAGTTACCATTTACCAAGTGTGACAGTGTGATAGTTAACTGTCTATGTGAGTATAAAACGCCAAACTACATTGGATCAGCATAGTTCTGAGGGTGGCTGGGGGACTTACTGAAGACAGAAGACCCACCCTAGGGCAGCTCGTCACCTGACTGGTACGAAGGGGAGACAGAGAAGGAAGGCTCACTTCTGTCTCTTTGGAGGAGCTGCAGTCTTCACCTTCACCACGTACGTGGTCTCCTGGCTTCCAGCACAAACTCTTCGGCCTCCTGATATGAACTCACACAGGACACTGAAGTGGGTTCCAAGACTCCCACTGGATCCTTTGGACCTCAGCACAGACAAACCTTTTGCACTCTTGTACATCTGACTCTGTGGTGGCCACTGTAAGCCAATCCTGTAAATTCTTATGTATTTGTATATTTTGCATTAAATCTGTTTCTCTATTAAGCGCTGACTGATACACCAAGAGCTCATGATGAGTCACTGTGCTCCAATTGCTTTATCAGTTTACCTTTACAGCTCCCTAAAGGGTAGTTGTTGTCTTTAGTTTTCAGAGGACTCCACAGAGCAAGGCTTTGTTCCCTGGCTCCAGTCTTAGCCAATACTCCCTTCCCAGCCACCACACTCTGCTACCTCTTCCCTACATTAACATACTACCTGTGCACCACAGACAGAATGTGCCTCCAATTCATGATCATGAGTTTGGTTCATCAGGACCTCTGACCCATCACCCAGGTGGCCAAGCTGTGCATTTTTAGGAGAGACTGCATATTTTAGATGCCAGACTATAAAAACCCACATAATTAATTGCCTCCACAGAACCTACAAGAATTGCACTTACCCCTGCAGTTTTCAAAATGCATGTGAATTCCACATAAGTAATTCCAGTTCTGTAAAATATTATTTTGCATTAAATAGGAGCCTAGACACTTAATGAGCAAACTGTAACTAACATACAGCCCTTAATGTAAATTATATGGCATTTAACCATGACCCAAACATCACTGAAATTATAAATTCTTTATAAAGTTTAGTGTCCTATAGTATAGAAGATGCTATTTTAAAAAAGCAACAACGAAAGTGTAATTTTAAGTTCAATCATTAAATTTAACATTGGGCACATATATATTTTGCTCTGTCTTTAAATTTAACTATTGAGACCTGCAGCTCTTAAAATATGATTGTACTTAATCTGTGTACTTATTTTTCTGACTCATTGTATTTTACTTGTTTTGGGGCATGTTTTAGATGTACAAAAGATTTCCCTTTAAAAAGAAAAATAATGGCCAGGGATTTAGCTCAGCGATTCCACCATCTGCCTCACAAGCATAAGGACCCGAGTTTGATCCCTAGTACCAAAAAAAAAAGAAAAAGAAAAATGACAATAAAGACATTCAGTAGACAATCAGCAATTTGTGCTACTAGATAGTAAAAATATATAAAGTAACTGTTGAGTAGTAGATTAAGCCAAAGAAAATTTTATCTACCTAGTATAACCAATCAAAATATTGCCTGAAATTAAGAAATAGGCCCCAATGCAGGGATTTGGTTTGATCTGAGACCAAAACAGATTGCAAATAATTTATTAGGGAGTCCCAGGATTATTAGTAAAGGAGCAAAAAAGTAAAAATTGTTAGTTAAGATTCCATGTTATTAGACCAAAAACTAGAACTTACATCCATCCAGAATCTGAGGACAAACAAAGGCCTTGCCATCATCCTATCCAAGAAGGATCCAGGGTAATCACACCCCAACTCCCATCAACTACCAATTAAGGACTTATGGAAGTTGGTGTTAATTCCTCTGTTTCCAGGTGCTTGCAGTTGGAAGTGTGAAGCACAACAAAATGATGAGGTCTTAAAGGAAGTGGATAAAGCAATGATAGGATTTGCTACATTTTTCCATGCCTAAAATATACTCTTATATAGAATAATTATGCAAATGCTAACATGCTAACTGCATGGCCTCTAAAATACACCAGAGTAAACAAACAGGGCTGGGATTTAGCTCAGTGGCTCTGCCACCTGCCTCGCAAGAGTAAGGTCCCAAGTTTGATCCCAGGGCAAAAAGAAAAAAACACAGAGTAAACAAACAGTGGCTCAAGTCTAGCAGTGATGGTGATTTAAATAATTACAACCAAGGACAATATTTCTAATTTTAAACATCCTTTCCCAAGAAATTCGTAGAACATAAAAATAATTTAATACTAGTATATGAAAAGAACAGAAATGAAGGTTTCAATTTCAATTAGGCTTTGGGATTTTGAAAAATATCCATGAGATTGGCCCTTTTAAAACAGGAAACAGGAAACATTCTGATGCTACTTGAACGTCCAAAGTGCCTTCCATCTGTGGCTACCCCCAAGTCAGCCAGATGAATGTTCTGAGAGCTACTCGAAGGAATTCAAGGTTCTCTACACATCAGATGCAAGCCTACAATCTGTTTTAAGAATTTCTCACCTAGTTTTCACCTCTGTATATCACTCACCAATTTACAGCTATCTGTTCCCCTCCCCAAGGAAAAATGACAAACATTCCTATGGTCACGTCCTGCATGGATTTTAGAGTATTGGAAATAGCACATGCAGCTGTTAGCCTCTCCAAACACAATCCAAGGCATTTAAATGCCCAGTCTGCAATCCTGGCAGTGAAAGACAAGAATAACGGTTACTTTTTATACCAAAGATAAGAGTTGGATTATATCCAAAAAAGCCAGGGTGCATCTCACCCATAGGCAGAGAAGAAAAGTACTGATGCCAATGGAAGACAAACTTTGCAGGAAGGATGCGCAGACCCTATGAATTTGAAGTTCTTTTAAGGGAAATGCAACTTGATTTTGTTAAATTTTGGAAAGAAAAATATTGCACTCAATGCTTTTTAAAATTAAGAACCAAGGGGCCAGGGATTTAGCTCAGTGGTTCCACCACCTGCCTCACAAACTCAAGGTCCTGAGTTCAATCCCTGGTACCAGAAAAAAAAAAAAGAAAAAGAAGAAGAACCAGATTTTACAACTCTTCGGTGAATGCAATAAGTAACAAAACAATTAAGTTTCATGTTATAAGCTGTTATGGAAAGGAAATGTGAGTGACAAAGGAAAAAAAATCAAGATACATATATACTATAAATGGAAAAAAGCTCCATAATAGCATGTATATCATGAACATCTTATGTGTATGTGCATGTGTATACATTTTCATCTGCACTGAAAATCTGGAGAGACATACGTTAATGGGCCCAAAGTCACAGATAGGTGTAAGAAGTTCTGGTGTGCTGGTGTGCCGTAGTGTGACTATGCTCTGTACATACCAAAAAGCTGTATAAAGAATATATTGAATGGTTTCACCATCAACAAATCATAAATAATGGAGATTGATATGCTCTAAACATCACATAATTATATATATTTTGATACTTCCAATGATATCCCTATTGTTAGTACAATTTTTATGCTTTTATGTATGTTAAATATTTTTAAATATTAGTTGTAATTTTTTTCTGGGTGATGGAATTTTGGTGATTTTCATTTTATCTTTACACACTTCAGTATTGCTTAATCTTTGACATAGATACAAATTTTATGGTCAGAAAAATTATATAAGTTATATTGACTTTGGAAAGATGAAGGAAAGACAGAATAAGAAATAGAGAAGAGACACAAGAAGAGGAGAGAAGGGCAAGAAGAATATCAACTCTTCATTCAATCAATGACAAGGATTCTTGTGACAATTTTGGGCGGGGGGCGGGTACCGAGGATTGAACTCTGGTCCTTGTGCTTGGAAGACAGACAGCAGCCCAGACAAAGGATTCTTTAATCAGATATTGTGTGAGAATGTAATGATTCTTGACTATGCTGGTTCTTAAAGAAAGAAAGGCAGGACGTGGTGGTACACGCCTGTAATCCCAGCACTCTGGGAGGCTGAGGCAGGAGGATCACTGCGAGTTTGAGAACAGCCTAGGCTACATAGTGAGTTCCAGGTCAGTCTCAACTACATAGTGAAACCCTGTCTCAAAAAACAAAGAAAAAAAAAAAAAGAAAAGAAAGAAAGATGCAAGATGCACTATAAGTAGCATGGTCAGAGAAAGCCTAACTGAAGGAATATTAAGCTAAATTGCTGAAGAATCAAAGCTAACCCTATGAAGGATGGTGGAGAGACAGTGTGTGCCTGCCCTTAGTATACACACCTTAGTTATTTTAAGCTGCCCACTGTGGCTGGAATTTGGAAAGAAGTGGAATGGAAGACTAGGGCAGTGCAATAAGAGGGATAAGCAAGTTCCAATTCCTTCTGGGACCTAAAAACCAGTGATAAGGAATTTGTAATTTAATCTCAATGCAAAGAAAGCCATTAATGAATTAATGGGAAGACTAGAACACAGAAGAATCTGATTTACACTTTAAACTGACCACTCTCACAACCCAGGGATTCAAGAGAGAGAAGAGCAGGAGGTTGTCTTTGTTTTCATTGTCCTTGTATAATCCTCTTCCTGCTGTTTCCACAAGTGAAATTACTGATCACTAAAAATCCCTGCAGCCGCGGATCCTACCCACCTGACAACCTCCACAGCCTAATAATCCCTGTTCACTCAACCCCAAATATCCCTGCAGCCTTTCCTCTAAAACTGTGACCCCATCCAAACTCAGGTCTTCATGCCTAGGGTCCTGCCGCATAGCCCCCCGTTTACCTCATGTTCTACAGCTTCTATCTTCACTCCTCTGGAAAGATTAACCACCGCCTCCTTCACTCCTCCACTTTTAGGTCAAACTCACGCACCTTTTATGTTCATGCACTGGATCTCATGTTTTCTTCGCAAATGATTTTAATTCAGGGACTGGTAAAATGCTTCATGTTAAAGGGCCTTTAGAGAGATGCCGGTTAACTTGTTGATTTTTATGAAGACACGGTCCTGGCATGGTTAGATGACTTTTCTGAGGTCAAACAGGATGTCACACTTCCTATGCAGAGTTCTTTACAAGACTTTAAAGCAATTTTGAAAAACACTTGCAGAGCTAGAGTACTTCGTGTTTTACAAAACACTTCTACGCATGTTTTCTCACAGAACGACGACAGCTCCCAAGTAATATATACAAAGTAAAGCTGAGAAAGATGGAAGCCTAAGAGAGTGACTGAGTCAGGACGTTGACTCAAGATTTGTGGATCTACATCCTGCAGAAATTACAGAAGCTTCCCGATTGTCAGATGAAGTTAGTCCAGCAGTATCAAAGTTGAAGGTCCCAATTTCCACTCATTACTAGATATTGGATAATTATACTTTTTGGTGTATTAGTTTTCACTCCTAAAGATTGGATTTTTTTTAGGTGGTTAAAGAGGGACTTTGTCTAATACTGGAAGTTTATTGGAGTGATGACTCTGAGCAGGAGAAAAACTTTAAAGAACAAAGAAAACGATGAAAGAAAGCAATACACATTTTACTGAGTTTACGATTTTGCCAAGGGTCATATATGGTTGCATTATGGCAAATACCATTGTTGGATGATGCTTTCTAAAACTGGTTTTCTTATTTTAAGTATAAGTTAATGCACCTCACTATAATGAAAAAAAAGAATGTGAATGGTCTCTTGAAAGAGTAATATTGAAATATTTGAATCATATACAAATTGAATTATTTGAATTATATTTTTAGCACATTTGAAGTTTAGAGTTTCAAATCCAATGTCAAAAATATTCTAAGTAACAAAAATTACGTCCTTCTTGGTTGCTTGGCAGGATGTGGAAGAGATTAGTGCTTCAGAGTAAATATATTTTGGAATGCGTTGCATCCTGATGCTACAATTAGTTCTATTCTTGTTCTGAAAATGGAAAAGAGTCATGGGCCCCACATAACTGACACTTAGCAGCAGCAGCTGGTGCAAGTTGGCATCCAACACTCAGTCAGAACTGGCTCATTCTTGCCTTGGAGCCCAGCATAGACAAGTTAACAGAACAGAACATTTACACAAGAATAATTGTTTCCTTGCTCTTTAATTTGCTTTTATTTTGATGAGTTCAAACAATTTTCCCCTCAAACATCAGACTATTATTGTCAACATTTCGTTCGGGCATGGTTAGGTACAATTACTTAACTGTGTTATAGAACTTCCCAAGTGTGAATGAAAAAAATCTTCATTTAACTCAAATGCTAAGTACTATAAGAATGGAACTCATTCTCTCTGAATAGCTGAATAAGAGAAATCTTATAGGTACACTACCTGGAAGCCTAATGTAATTATTGTGATTTCCTTAACATTATTATGAATTGGACTTGAAGAAATGGTTACGATAACAAATCAAGCCAAAAACACTACTTGTTTTTATTTATTTATTTATTTAATTCATTAAGTTTATTGGTACATTTTAGGTATACAATATGATGACACTCATCATTGGGAACTTGTACCTTTACATGATGTACCTTGGTTCTTACTTTTTCCCCATTCTCCTGCCCTCCCCTCAACCCCTCCATACCTCTCTATTTACAAAGACTTCGTTTCCATTTTTCCCTTTTCTCATATTTATTCCTTTCCCTTATTTCCTTTCCCCTTCACCTCCCACTTCCCCTTTGGACCTTTCCTTCCTCTGTCACATTATGTGTAAATACCGAATTGTTTCTCTGGTGTGAGAAACTGAAAGTGTAAATAAGGATCAAACCACTACTTGTTCTTAGAAGGCTACAAATATCTAGAATAGTAATTGTTCTACTAAAAAAGTCACATAAAATGCACGTCTCTCTCATACCATCAAATCTGAACATTTTTAGAACATTTCTATTACTGCATTCCACCCAATTCATTCTCCTTGGCAATTAAACCACCCAAGTCATGACATTCAGACTCTGGCTTAGCTCAGTTGAGTGTTGTGAGCCTGGTGGCAGAGAGGAGCCAGTAAAATACCTCATCCCACATACTTCCCATGCCGGTCCAGAGACCCCCAAGACTGTGGTTCATAAGTAGACACAAGGCTTACTGTACATCACCTTGGACTTGAGGCTTACTGTGTTCCTCGGAGCCAACTGAAATCTGGAAACATTGAATCACCTTTTCCAACACTGTGCTACATTATACTAGTCAATGTTTGAGGTCAAGCAGGACAACTATCCAAAGATGATATGGCTGTTCACTCTATGATCACCATTTGCAGCTTTTTAAGGCACTGAAAGGTGCTTTTGTACGTGGGACTTCAAGCTCAGTAAAAATTCTTGTGACTAAGTAATGTTTGTATTCACGTCAGTTTTTTTTTTTTATTCCTTGAGGTAATTGCAATGAAACATTATATTTAAGATTCAGATAAAGGCCAAAAAAAAAAAAGAAAATAATTTTTTAGGAATGCAAAATACGTAACATCAGTCAAAATGTCATACTTCTGTTTTAAAAATTAGTTTTATTATTTAAAGAGCATTTTATTTGATATTGAATTAAAACAAGGGTGCAAGAGCTCAGTATAGCTGAGTAGATTTGTGTTTTCAGGCAGTTTCTGATTCTATAAAAGTATGTTTTACAACCAAAGAGAATGACAATCATGGGTAAATTTTCCATCATCTAATATTTAAGATTAAAAAGTACTATGCTCATTATATTCATAAACTACAGTATAAAAATTAATATTAAAAAAATGAAGAGTCCAGCAAAGAACTGGCTTGACTTTTACAAATGATTTGGTCTCCTCACCATTCCATTATGACTGTAGTGAAAGTAATATAATCAGATGGGCTCCTCTCAGCAGGGGCGATGGCTTTGAGGCTCTATAGCAGCTTACATTTGGCTCTGAGAAAGAAGCATGAAACTAGTGACATCACTTTTACTATTTGGGTACATTTGATTCTAAGTAGTTGTGTCCCTTGAGCCTGCCTTTCAAAGATGAATGAAAAAAACCTAGAAGATTTGATACCTAAACCATATATATAAAACCATCATTTCACTTCCATCAAAAAGCAACTAATGCTGAACCTGGTCTTAGAGCTCAGGAAGTGATAAAGTTGACAAATGTCATGAAAAACTGGTAAGATGTTGAAATCCATATTTCTATAAGAAATGAGGGAGAAATTTAAAAATAAGCTCAGCACAACAGAAGCACAGTTCCACTACATCCTTGAGAAACTTTCTCTTAATGTTAGAGAAAAAGTTCTTAAATACAAGGAAAATACATTCAAATTCCAGAAAATCCTGGAAAATATACCTTTAACAATCATGCATACACAAAAAAGGACTCAAGGTGAAATGTATCCTGTCATGGGTCAGTTCAAGTTTTGGGTGATTAAAGCATCAACAATTTCTTGAATGAGTACATTTAGACCTAGTTCTTACACCTTTAAATTGTCTTTAAGATTCCTAACTCAGGGACTCAGGATATAGCTCAGTGGTAGAGTAGGTACTTAGAATGCCCAAGTTCTGGGTTCAATCCCCAACACTGGTTAAAAAAAAAAATTCCTAACTCAAAATAGCTAGCAGCATGTTACTTTGATTTCCTGGAATTACAGATGAACAGAGCTAGAGAGGCATTCAGGATGATTTGTTTCAACACCTATTCATAATGAGAGAATGTTCTAAGTCCCAGACAGGTCGAAGGTCATGCAGGGGGCAAACCGAAAACTACAATCCAGATTCCCTCTTAACATTATTTACAGAATCCTGGGCTGGGGATTTAGCTCAGTGGTGCTACTGCCTGCCTTGCAAGCACAAAGACCCAAGTTCAATCCCTAATACCAAAAAAA
>NW_022900922.1:23703473-23717002 GCF_012274545.1 Fukomys damarensis
AAAAAAAAAAAAAAAAAAAAAAAAAAAAAAAAAAAAATCCTTGTTGTCATTTAAAATACAATAGTTCAAAAGATTTTGAGACTGACTGCAAAAATCATTCCTTGCATAGAATACTATCATAGATGGTATCTTTAAAGGTGAAAAATCAAGATAGTGATACAGAAACATAACCCTCCAAAAAATAGAACCTCAATAAGCAAAAAGAAAAAAACAGCATCACTTGTTTGCCCGTAAGTGTTGAAGGGATTGCCTACATTCTTCATTTTTAATTTAGAACCATTTTATTCCTTTCAAGAAAACACTCTTTTAGCAGGTTTGTAACCAGTAGTTACAAAAACCCCCAGAGACAGACTCTCAGAGAGTTTCATGCCATGGCTTAAAACTCCTACTCAGAGCATGTTATTAGCCATTCCACGATGTACACATCTATCATATGATCAGCAGTGGAGCACAATGGCACATGCTGGTACTCTCAGCTACTTAGAAGTCTGGGGCAGGAGGATCGTAGGCACAGGAGTTAGGGGCCAGCCAGGGCAACAAAGGAGACCCTGACTCATAAAAAAAAAATCCTGTTGTATACCATAAATATATATAACTTTTGTTAATTTAAAAAGTAATAAAACTCTTACTCTGAAATAACACACAACTCTACTTACAAATCATTGAACAAATTTGCCAGAAGAACCCACTCAGTCATATGGGAGTCAGGAAATACAGTCTCAAAAGGCAGAATGCCAGAAGTATTTTGAGGACAACACGAATAACTACCACACTTTGTATTTATGATACATGAAAAATCAGTGACCTCCTCTGATTGAATATATGTCATTTAAGTACCTAAATTTATATTTCTAAAGCAAAAGAAACTGAGAGTAAGAATCAAGAGCCTGTAAACAGGGTGTGGTGGCTCACACCTCTGACCCCAGTACTGAGCAGCTAAAGCAGGAAGATTATCAGAAATTCAAGGCCAGGTTAGGCTACATAGTGAGTTCAAAGCCGGCCTGAACTACATAGCAGGCTATGTAGTTCTAAAAAAAAGAAGAAAAAAAATCAAGAGCTTTTGTTCAACCCAACCACTAGCTAATTTATGATCCCAACAAGTCTCATTTTTATGAAAAAAATAAAACAAAATTTTATAATCAAATCCATTGTCCTTCATTTGTAAAATAGCACACTGGATGACTTCTGAAGCCCCTTCCAGCCTAATAGGAGTTACAACCTGGGGGGAGACAAGATGGTGGAGCAGTGAGTACCAGCAACTCAGCTTCTCCAGGACAAAGAATCTAGAGTCTAGAACACAGTAGCTTAGAAAGAGTACATGGGACCCACAAGGAACTGACAAAAGAGAAGAAAATTGGATTAAGTGCTACAGAAGAGGTAGGCCATGATGCAGAGGAGAAACTGAGGCACCCCCAACAGCTACACAGTGAAGTTAACAATTTTTCTGCTCACAAAGAACTCCTTTGGGACAAGGGGAATCTAATTCGGGTGGAAACAGCAGGAAGAATGAAAGACACTGCCCCTGGAGCAGCCCTCCAGAGTCAATAGTTGATGAGTGACTGACAAAGCGCCAGAGGGCACGCTATGAAGAGCTGGAGCTAACAGGGATGCCACCATAGGGAAGGGCTGAGAGTTTGAACTGCCCCCTTGGTTGCTTCACACTGCCAAGTTCCCAGAGTGGATGAGGGAAAGGTAATCAAGGGGGACTACTGGCAGTTGGTGAGCAGACTGGGAGAGTCCCACTGAGAGGCAGGGGCTGGGGATCACAGACTCAGTTTCTGCAGTCAGACGCGAGTTTCAGCCTGAGTTACCCAGGACTGGAAGCTCACATTGGCACTGTGTTCCCACTGCTAAAAGGGGACCAAAAACAGGGTCTTATGGCAAGTTAGTTCTTAACTAGCCCTGATAGATGCCACTGTAATGGATTAGCCGGTTACTGCTGTAGCTGAATTGCCTGCATAGGAATAATCCTGACTCGGTGGACAATTTAGTGCCAGTGAACTTGTCTGCCGAATCACACCCAGGGGGAGGTACTGCAAGAGTTCCTAACCCCAAAACTAGGACTCCTCAAACTACAAGACTGACTGCAACCTGGCAGAGGTTCTGAGTCGGAGTTAACTATCGTGGTGAAACGCTCAGGAGTTAACTGGGGTGTGAGCACTCAGACTCTGGCAAAGAAGCTATTTGGGAATCACATATACAATATCTCAATGGAATATCTAATCTGTGCTCCCATTGGACATCTTATTGCTTTCAATTTTTGTATGTTTCTTGAGTTATTTAGTAACATTGGGTTGTGTTATATTCTTTTATGGTTTCATGTGTTTATTAGGGTTTTACTCTTGTATATTTTTTCTTTCACTGGCTCTGATTTGATAGGTGTTTATGTTCTCTCCTTGTCTCAGCTCTTTATCTAGTTTCTTCACCTCAATCCTGGGGCAATATTATTAACATACTTTTGATTCTTTTTCCAAACATGTAAGAAGACAAATACCCAGGTAGCAGAAATCTATGAAAAGTTCTTAAAAAGGATGAAGAAAATAAATGAGTTCAAAGAGGAAATGAGGTGCCTCATTCCTTTGAGTACATGCACTCCCCTCTTGAGTGCATCCTATATCTCTCTCAATAAATCTTTCCTGCTCTTAACCTCCTTTGTCCTTTGGCATTTATTCTTCAATTTCAGAGAACACAAACTCAGCACATCAACACAGCAGACATCGAGCAGGTTGATATTTAGTTATATTTCTCCTATATCATCTTAGAAGTCTCACCAGACTCCCTTTACTGGGACCCACTAGAATGACCTTGCAGAGGGAGTGCCTAACTGCTAAACTACAACATGACTTCTAGCCAAGGCCCATTAGATTAACTCCCTGAAGAAGGCCCCTCACTGTGGTCTCCCCTACACTGACTCTTCTCACCTTGAAGCAGCTACATTTAAACTTTGCCAATTCTCCCCTAAACCAAAGTTAGGGATACCACTTCAGAAGGGGGAATATTATACTCAGTTTAACATGTGGTCAGAAAGGGACTAGGCCTTCAAGGAAGTCAGTGAAGGTAGAGACATCAGAATTGTGCTGGAGGCACATCTGAAGAAGCCCTCAGTTTAAAGAAACAAGGGCCAGATTTATATACTTCCCTAGGGATGAATGGAAATTTGGGATTGTACTATAATTGGTAATGCCCTTTGGGGATTTCCCATCGAAATAGACTATTATCTCATTGGGGTGGACCATTCTCTCTCACCCACTAAAATAAGATTAAGACTACTAAAACCAAGACTAAAGACAAGATTAAGACTACTAAAACCAAGAGTAAAGACAAGATTAAGACTATAGATTATTGAATTCCACAGATTTCTGCCTCCCAAAACACATAAAAGATCTCCACTTCTCAGCAGTATGCACCTCATTCCTTTGAGTACACATGCTTCCCTCTTGAGTGTCCTATATCTCTCTTGATAAATCTTTCCTATTCTTAGACAGCGGGGGGTGAACCAAAAGTTTACAGAAATTACACCCACTATGTCCATGGAGAATTTCAAGGAAATAGGTTTAAAAAAATGGATGAAAGCCGGGTGTGGTGGCGCAAGCCTATACTCCCAGCACTAAGGAGGCTGAGGCAGGAGGATCACTGTGAGTTCAAGACCAGCCTAGGCTGCATAGTGAGCTCCGGGTCAGTCTCAACTACATAGTGAGACCCTGTCTCAAAAAACAAAAAAAAAAAATGGATGAGTTAAGCAAAACAGTTCAAAATCTGAAAGACGGATTCAATAAGGATATGGAATCTTCAAATAAAAGTCAGACATATCTGAAATAAAAATCAGTATAGAATTCATACATGGCAGAAATGACCAATGTGAAAACAGAGTGTCTGATATTGAGGACAAAATAGTGAATTATGATAAAGAGCTCAAAGAAGAAAATAAGAGAACAAGTGAAGACTATTCAGCAGCTACTAGAAGACAACAAGAAAGCCAATCTAAGGCTAATCAGAGTTAAAAAACAACTAGAGGATAGCACAGATGGACTCACTAACTAGCTTTCAGATATTATAAAAGAAAACATCCCAAATATAAGAAAAAAGTTTAAAATACAAGTAAGTGATGGTTATAAAATAGCAAACAATTATGATGAAAAGTTCACCAAAGCATATCCTCATTAAATTCAGATATCCAGGAAAAAAATTTTTTTAAGCAGCCAGAGAAAAACAAAAAAATCACACATAAAGATAAATAAACCAAGAAGAATCATAACGGACTTCTCAGCACAAACCCTGAAGGCCAAATTAGAATTATAACAGACTTCTCAGCACAAACCCTGAAGGCCAGAAGAACATATCAAGCCCTAAGAGCAAATAACTTCCAACCCAGATTAACTTATCTAGCAAAGCTATCCTTTGAAATAGATGGAGAAATAAGGTATTTCCATGAAAAAAGACCAGTTCAGAAGATACATAAGTGCTAAACCAGTTCTAGAGAAAATACTCAAGAATACTCTTGACAGAAACAACAAATTGGACACAGCTAAAAACACAGGAAACTAGTAAGGTCAATAGATAAACAGCAACAAAGAACATCAAGAAAAGAAAAACAAATGATACACCAACAGATAAAGAAGGCAATGAGGTAAATAACCAACACATCTCAGTAATATCTCAGTAATAAAGTTAACAGCCTCAACTCTCCAATTTTAAGACACAGACTGGCAAACTAGATAAAAAAACAGAATCTAACAATCTATTGTATTCAAGCAACTCATCTAATCCAAAAAGATATTCACAGACTAAAAATTAAAGGATGGAAAAACATTTTTTTTATGTGTCAGAACCCCCAAAACAAGCAATGGTAGCAATTCTCATACCAGACATGGTAAACTCCAAGTTAAAACTGATTAGAAAAGACAATGAAAGTTACTACATACTAGTTAAAAAAACAATCCCACAAGAAGAGAAAACACTGATAATTTTTTTTCTTTTTTGTGCTGGAGATCAAACTCAGGACATTGCACTTGGGAGGCAGACAGGGTACCACTGAGCTAAATCTCCAGCCCAACACTGATAAATATATATGCACTGAATACTTAAGCATTTATTTTCATAAAACAAAATTTGCTGAAATTAGAAGATCAAATAAACATTAAAACAGTCATAGCAGGGGATTTTAACACCCCACTTTTGGAGAAAGATTAACTAAACAAATTTCAGAGCTGAACCAAAGCCTTGAACAGAAGGACTTAATGAATATATACAGAGTATTACACCCCTGTAAAAAAGCAGATACATTCTTTTAAGCAGCACATGGTACTTTTTCCAAAATAGATCACATACTAGTCCATAAAGCCTGCTTAAGTAAACATAAAGGAACTTAAATCACCCTATGCATACTCTCAGACCACTGTGAAAACAATGACAGGAGAAATTTTAGAAAAGGCAAAAGCTTCTGGAAAAATGAACAACATATTCCTAAACAACAAATGGGTCACAGAAGAAATCAAAGAACAAATTTAAAATTTTGGGGAAGTTAATGATAATGACTGTGCAATTCAACAAAATCTCTGGACCACTATGAAAGCCAGTTCTAAGAGGAAAATTCATTGCAATCAATGCTTACATTAGAGAAACTGTGTAAGCCCAAATAAATAACTTTATGAGACATCTTAAAATATTTGAGAAACAACAGAACACCAGACCCAAACTGAAATTACGGAGGGAAATTATAAAGATGAATGCAGAAGTCAATGAAAATTGAGACTTTAAAAACTATAAAAAACAAATCAACAAATTGAAGAGCTGGTTCTTCAAAAGAATAAATAAAATAGATAAGCCCTTAGCCTAAATTACCAAGCAAGAGAAAAGAATCACATCAATGCAATTAGAAATGAAAAAGATGAAATCACAACAGACACTGTTGAAATCTAGATGAGAGTAACTTCAAAAAATTATATATATTCCAACTAGCAAATTTTGAAGAAATGGACAGATTCCTAGACACATAAAAACTACCAAAATTAACCCAAGAAGACATAGATATTTTTAACAACCCAATAACAAACAAGGAAATTGACTCAGTAACAAATAATCTACCAACTAAAACAAGCCCAGGACCTGATGGATTCAATGCTGAATTCTACAAAACCATTAAGGATGTTATATCACCAATACTCATGAGGCTCTTCAAGGAAACTGAAAGGGATGGCATGCTCCCATATTCATTTATGGATGCCAGTATTACCCTGATCCCAAACCAGATAAAGACCCAACTAAAAAAGAGAACTATAGGCCAATTTCTTTAATGAACATACATGCAAAAATCCTAAATAAGATATTAGCAAACAGAATGAAGGATATTATCAAAAAGGTGATACATCATGACAAGTAAAGGATGGTTCAACATGTTGTCAATAAATGTAAGACACTGCTTACACAGGAGCAACATCAAAAGTCACATGATCAGGGACTGGGGATTTAGCTCAGCGGTTAGGTGGCCTGCCTTGCAAGCGCAAGGACCCAAGTTCAATCCCCAGTACCAAAAAAAAAAAAAAAAAAATCACATGATCATATCAGTAGATGCAAAAAAGTGTTTGAGAAAATCCAACAGCCCATCATGTTAAAAAAACTTTGAAGAAAGCCAGGCGTGGTGGCGCACACCTGTGATCCCAGCACTCGAGAGGCTGAGGCAGGAGGATCACTGTGAGTTCGAGACCAGCCTGGGCTACATAGTGAGTTCTAGGTCAGTCTCAACTAGATAGTGAGGCCCTGTCTCAAAAAAACAAACAAACAAACAAACAAACAAACAAAGACTTGAAGAAAATAGGTATAGAAGGACCATACCTAAATATGATAAAAGCTATTTATGACAAGCCAATAGACAGCATCATATAAATGAGGAAAAACTAAAAGCATTTCCCCCCTAAAATCAGGACCAAGCCAAGGATGTTCACAATTACCACTTCTGTTCAACATAGTACTCGAAACATTAGCCAGAGCAATTAGGCAAGGGAAAGAAATAAAAGGGATACATATAGGAAAGTAAGAACTCAAATTATCATTACTTGTGGATGACATGATACTCTACATAAAAGATCCAAAGCACTCAACCAAGAAAGAATTAATAATCAACTTCAGCAAAGTAGCAAGATAGAAGATCAATACACAAAAATCATTAGCATTATGTACACCAACAATGAACAGGATGAGAAGAAAAATATGAAAACAAAAATAATATTCACAGTAGCTCCAAGAAAAATGAAATATCTAGGAACTAACCTAACCAAGGAAAGACCTCTGCAAAGAAAACTATAGTACTCTGAAGAAGAAGACTAAAGAGGACATCAGAAAATGGAAAGATGTCCATGCTCCTGGGTAGCCAGAACCAATATTGTCAAAATGGTCATAACTTCCAAAACTGTCATACAGATTCAGTGCAATCCCAATTTTTTAAAAAAAGCATACTTTACAGATATAGAGAAGACAATCCTATGATTCATATGGAACCATAAGAAACCCAGAATAGCAAATTAATTTTGGGAGTAAGAGCAAAGCAAGCTGCATAGCAATTCTTGACTCCAAGCTATAGTACTACAAAGCAATAATGATAAAAGTGGCATGGTACTGGAATGAAAACAGACACTTGGATCAATAGAACAGAGGATAAAGAAACCTCACAGACATATTTAACTATCTGATCACGGACAAAGGGGCCAAAAGCATATGTTGTAGAAATGATAGCCACTTCAGCAAGTGGTGTTGGGAAAACTAGCTATGTCTGTAAAAGAATGAAAGTGAACCCTTGCATTTCACTAAATTAAATTCAAAACAGATCAAAGAAATAAATATTAAAACCCAAAAGACATAATATTGGGTTATAACAACCCATAAATTACTCATACTTTTCTACTGTAAATTTGTACTTTAGCATAGTACTAGTCAGTTGTGCCTCTCAGTAGCTGTGCCTGGAGGAAACAGGAAACAACAGTCTTTGTATTTAACCACTTGGTATAATGAACGCAAGATGTGTGCTCCTGTACAAAAGTGTCAACCTGTAATTTTTACCCACATAATGCGCTAACAGTTTTTATGTATGTTTACCTGGGCATGACAGGGGATGGGGGTTTAAAATACACCCACATCATTCTTCTGTAAAGTAAACATATACTTTACCATAAAGGAATATGGATGTGACTCACAATAGCAGAGTGTGGGAATGGAAGGAACCTATCTGTGTATTCAGCCACTTGGTAGATGAATGGCAAGGTGTGTACAGGAGCTCAAAAGCAGCAACAAGCATTTAGAATTTTTTAAAAAAATATTCTTTTGATTTTTCTGGTAGAAGTAGCCTAATTCAGGACAATGGCACATGAAAAACCAGATTTGCAAGTTTCAGAAGAGGTTGAAAGTGTATCAGGTGACTCATGAATGTATGATGACATTGCCATGAGGGCCAAAGCTCCTGTGACAGTGAAATAAAGCAAGAACTACCCAATATAGACACAGGGATTGAAGACCTCCCTGATTCAGAGGATGAAGAAAACAGCAATGTTAGTATATATTTGACTAGTTGAAATGGTTCAAAACAGTCATGCAATCAAATGGAACATCACCTTAATACCATAACCGGAGAAGGATGCAACCCCAAAACAGAACTACAGGTAAATCTCCTTAATTAAATATATGCAAAAATCCTCAAAAATACTGGCAAACAGAATGCAGCAAATCATCAAGAAGATTATATACCACGCCCAAGTGAGATTCATCCCAAGGATGCAAGGATGGCTCAACATACACAAATCAATAAATGTAATATACCACATTAACAGAACCAAGGACAAGAAAACCACACAATCATCTCAAGAGATGCAGAAAAATCATTAGACAAAGTCCAGCATTTATTCATGATAAAAACCCTACAGAAAACTGAAATAGATGGTCATTATCTCAACCCGATAAAAACAATCTATCACAAACCAACAGTCAACATCCCAATAAATGGTCAGAAACTGAAAACTTTCACTCTGAAATCAGGAACGAAATAAAGTTGTCCACAATCACCACTTTGATTCAATATAGTTCTGGAAACATTAGTCCAAGAAATTAGATAAAAGAAAGAAATAAAATGAATAAGGATAGGAAAGGAAGAAGTTAAATTATCATTATTTGCATTTGACATGATACCCTTCATTGAACACCCCAAAAAGTTCACCAAAGACTTCTAGATTTAATAACCAAATTCAGTAGCATAGTGGAATACAAAGTCAACACTCAAAAATCAATAGCATTTCTGTACACAAATAACAAACTCACTGACAGAGAAATTAGGGAAACCAACCTTTCACAACAGCATCAAATATATGAAATACTTAGAACTCTAGCTCATAAAAGAAGTAAAAGACCTTTACATTGAAAACTACAGTACTCTGAAAAAGGAGATTGAATAGGATATCAGAAATTAGGGCCGGGCATGGTGGTGCACGCCTGTAATCCCAGCACTCGGGAGGCTGAGGCAGGAGGATTGCTGCAGCTCAAGACCAGCCTGGGCTATACATAGTGAGTTTCAGGTCAGTCTCAACTACATAGTGAGACCCTGTCTCAAAAACCAGAAATTGGGAAAATATCCCGTTTATGAGTAGGAAGAATCAATATAGTAAAAATGGCCATACTTCCATAATTGTGAGACAGATTTAATGTAATCCCAATCAAAATACAATAACATACCTCACAGAATTACAGAAAACAAGGGACGTCATAATTCCTGACTTGAAATTATACTACAAAACTACCATGGTAAAAAAACAGCATAGTGCTGGCAAAAAAAAAAAAAAAAAAGAGAGAGAGAGAGAAAAGAAAGAAAGAAAAAAGAACCAAGAATCAATGGAACACATTAGAAGACACAAAAACAACTCCAAACACACTCATCCATCTTATCTTCCAAAAAGGGGCCAAACACCCTCACTGGAAGAAAGATAGCCTCTTTAATAAATGGTATTGGAGGACCAGGATTTAGCTCAGTGGTGCTGCCTGCCTCACAAGCACAAGGTCCAGAGTTCAATACCCAGTACCAAAAAAAAAAAAAAAAAAAGGCACTGGAAAAACTGGCTTTCCACATGCTGAAGAGTACACCTAAACACATATCTATCAACATGCACAAAACTAAATCAAAATAGATAAAAAATCTAACTATTAAAACAGAAACACTGAGGGCTGGGGATTTAGCTCAGTGGTTCTGGAGCCTGACTCACAAGCACAAAGACCTGAGTTTGATCCCCAGTACCAAAAAACAAACAAACAAAACAGAATCACTGAATCTGCTGGAAGATAGAATAGGTAGAACTCTTGCAGACATAGGTATAGCAAAGACTTTATGAACAAAACCCTGAGCATAAGGAAATATTACAAAGAATCAATAACTGGGATTTCATCTTATTATTAAAAAGCTTTGCACAGCTAAAGAAACCACCAACAGAATGGAAAAACTTTTGTCAGTTGTTTCTCAGATAAAGGACTAATATCTAGAAAACATAAAGGACTCAAAAAAAACCAGGCCCCAAATTTAAAGACCCAATCTAAGAATAGGAATCTAAAAGAAGCAGACATTTCTCAGATGAAAATGTACAACTGGCAAATAAATAAATATATGAAAAAATATTCAACATCATTGGTCATTTGAGAGAAGCAAGTTAAAACAACACTGAGATTCCATCTCACTTAGAAAAAATGCCTATTATTAAGAAATTAACAAATAACAAATGCTGGTGGGGTTGTGGGGAAAAAGAAATCCTTCTCCATTGTTGGTGGAAGTATAGGCTGGTGCAACTACTTTGGAAATCAGTAGTATTCGAGATTCCTCAAAAAACTAAAACTAGAGATTCCATTTGACCCAGCTATTCCCTTCCTTAGTGTCTTCCTGAATTAAAAGCAACATAACCACAGTGAGGGCCAGGGATTTAGCTCAGTGGTTCCAGCGCCTGCTTCTCAAATGCAAGGACCCAAGTTCAATCCCTGGTAGCAAAAAACAAAACAAAACAAAATCATACCACAGTGATAAATGCACACACATTTCTTGTTTTTGGTTTTTGGTTTTTGGCACCAGGGATCGAACTCGGGCCCTTGCACTTGCGAAGCGGGTGGTAGAACTATTGAGACAAATCCCCAGCCCTACACACCCATGTTTATAGAGGTACAATCTGTAATAGCTAAATCTTGGAAACAGCCTGAATGCCCATCAATGGATGAATGGATAAGGAAGATAAGGGTTTTTTTATACAATGGAGTACTACTCTGCCATAAAGAAGGCCAAGCTTGAGGCATTTCTAGGTAAATGGGTGCACCTTGAGACTATATTCTTAAGTGAAATAAATCAGATACACATGTGTAAATATTACATTGTTTCTGTGGTATGAAAAACCAAAAGGGTAAATAAGGACTAAAATTAAAATATATAATAGATATTGGGAAATAGAAAGAAAATCTTCAAATGGGAAAGGGAACAGGGAGAAAGGAGAAAGGAAGGAAATGAAAATTTTAAAAAAGAGAAAACAAGGAAAAAATGGAAACAGCTTTTGTAAATAAGGAGGAGAAAAAGAGTTGAAAGGAGAGGAGGGGATTAGGGTAAAAAGAAAAATCAGGGACCAGAGATTTAGCTCAGTGGTGCTGCCACCTGCCTCAAAAGCACAAGGTCTTGAGTTCGATCCCTGGTACAAAAAAAGAAAGAAAGAAAAGAAAAATCAGGATATATTATGTATAGGTACAAATTTTCTAAGACAAATGTGATCATTATGTATACCTAAATGTACTAAAAAATTAATTTTAAAAAGAAAAGAAAAATAGTCAACATCTCTGGCCATTAGAGAAATGCAAATTAAAACAACGCTAAGATTCCATCGTACCCCAGAAAGAATGGCCATCATTAGGAAATCAAACAATAACAACTCTGGCAAGGCTATGGTGAAAAAGGAACCCTCCTACACTGCTGGTGGGAATGCAAACTAGTAGAGTACAAGCATTGTAGAAATCAGTATGGAGATTTCTCAAAGAACTAAAATTAAAAATTCTACATGACCCAGCTATCTCCCTGCTAGGCATCTTCCCTAAAGAGCTTAAGTCTTCATACCACAGTGATACGTGCATACCAATGTTTATAGCAGCACAGTCTGTAACAGCTAAATCCTGGAAGCAGCCTGCATACCCATCAACAAGTGACTGGATAAAGAAAATGTGCTATCTATATATACTGGAATACAACTCGGTTATAAAGAATGGCGTACTTGAGATATTTGTAGGGAAATGGATGCACCTGGAAAATATAATGTTGAGTGAAATGAAGGAGACACACAAGCTTAAATACCATATGGTTTCCCTCATTTGAGTGAGGCAAGGTACAAAGAAAATGATAAAGAATGAATAGAAAGGGAAAGGGGGACAGATCTCTTGCAATAGGGAAGTGGCCCAAGGGATGAGAAGGAGGGAAAGGGGAAATGAGAGGAATAAAGAAGTGCCATATAAAGGAATCTAATAACCACAATTAACATAAATACTATATACCATAACACGAGCTAAGAAAAATAACATCAACAAGTATGACAAAGGGGATAGAGGAACCAGAGAAGAAGGGGAAAGGGTAGGGAAAAGGAAGAGAATTTTTAGAAAAGAAACAAGATGTAATATGTACGTGTAATATGCACAATCATCTCCAAGATGATTGTAAAGTGCATGAAATGCAAACATGAAATAATAAAATCTTTTAAAATCCTAAAAAAAGAGTTACAACCCTAATTTACATGAATTGAAAAGTGTACGCAAGAGTACTCTTCCAGGTTACATTAGCAATACTAAAGCCACGGTATTTTTTCTTAAAAAGGCAACATTCAAATATAGAAGTCTTAATTTCAAAAAATCCTACAGAAAATAGTCATTATCCATTGGTTGTAAGGATTTTGTTTTGCTTTCTTTTATTGTGTTTATTAGTCATAGAAACAGGAAAATGTCACTTTGTTCAAAAAATAATAGCATGTGGCTTGCATACGAAGGATCTCATACCAACATCTAGAAGTAATTTCTCAGTTAAAGCAAAAGTTTTGTGATCATTCAGGACCTGACTATGCATTATTATATTCAGATGAATAACCTTTTATTTATTCATTGTTCTGTACTATTATTGTCCCTTTTCTTAAAAGGTTGAAAGAATTCTAAATTCCACAGTAAAAAATACAGCACTATATATTTTCCTTATAAGAATCTAACTTAAGCCAGGTGTGGTGGCACACGCCTGTAATTCCAGCACTTAGGAGGCTGAGGCAGGAGGATTGCTGTGAGTTTGAGACCAGCCTGAGCTACATAGTGACTTCCAGGTCAGTCTCAACTACATAGTGAGACTCTTTCTAAAAAAACCAACCAAACAAACAAACAAACAAAAAACAAAAACAAAAAGAATCTAACTTAAACTAAGGTCTTTCTATCCAATTGGCTGAGATAAAGGCTGACTCATGTTTACTCCTGATCATTTAGTCACCTCTTTTTTTTTTTTTTTTTTTTTT
>NW_022900922.1:23717042-23744982 GCF_012274545.1 Fukomys damarensis
TTTTTTTTTTTTTTTTGGAGACAGGGTCTCACCATGCAATTAAGGCTGGCCTTGAACTCACTATACAGCCCAGGCTGGCTGTGAACTCACAGTAATCCTCCAGCCTCAGCCTCTCTAGGGCTGGGATTAGAGGCATGTGCCACTATGTCTGGCATTAGGTTCATTCTAATAAAAAAAAAAGTTTTTGTTTTATACAATATAGAAAGAATAATATAAGCTCCTCTTTGAGAAGGGAAAATGTGAAACTAGAAATATGACTCTTTTAGTAGAAGTCTCTCCTTGCCTTCTAATAAAAAATTACAAAGCAAGTTACTTAAACACAAAATACTTTAATCAAATCCTATATTTCAAAATATCTTGACATGAGCTGTTATTAAAGAGGCTGAATTGGGGGTCTAATGTATGAAAAGAGCATTGGTTAATTACTACTCAACTAAGGTGGATGATCTGAACTAAGATTAAAAGTAAATAGGGCCAGGGATTTAGCTCAGTGGTGCCAGCGCCTGCCATGCAAGTGCAAGATCCAGAGTTCAATCCTGGGTACCAAAAAAATTAAAATAAAATAAAAGCAAATATTTTTTTCTCTTCCACAAATGATAAATTTCTCTGTGGGGTTTCTTCCTAGTTTTCACTGGGAGGAAAAGTGCATTCTTGTTGTCTACAGGAACCTGCTTTATAAATCTGAAAAAGCAAAACTTTATATCTGCACTTATCTAAAGATTTGTCAACCTTTTTTTGCAAATATCTTATTTGAAAAGTCAGAGCAGGAGATAATACCAGGTCATAAATTATATATCCTACTCATAATTTACAAAATGTATGAATACAAAATGAATTGAATAGGTCTTTAAGAATTATGCTCCTGCCCAGAGCTAAATCTTTGTCCCACCAAAACTGTACAAGCTGCAGTGTAGTTTCCAGCACTGGACCCACCAGCTTGCTGTCTCTGGGTTGCAGCTGTTTCAACTAACTCGGATCATTGTAATTAAAGAGCTTCTCACAATTTCTGAACCCAAACACAGTGTGGATAACTGTTCATTCATAAAAAGTATGAAAAAATAGAGTTTGTTTTAAAAGTAAAGGTTGACCGAAAGCCCCAAATCATTAAGTCAGAAACTAAATTACTACTTGATGGTGATGAAATAAGAGCTCAGAAAGAACTGAAGAAATTGAACCATTAAGGCCTTAAATTGCTAACTACCTATATTAACCAGGGCAATTTGAAATTAGAAGCATTTTTCTTCCTTCAAAGGAAACTCTCTCCTCTATACAATCAAAGGGTTAGATTAGAGAAATGATTTCTAACCAGAAGTTATTTATGTCAGAGAACCTAAGGAAAACTGCCAAGCACACATATCCTTCCACATCCCAGAACTACTAAATCAGAATCATGAAAGGATTCTGATACACATAGTTTGTAAATTCTAAATCTCTGAAGCTGCTTCATTGGGAAAGGGAACCAGTAAGAAAAGAGATCTATAGAATTAAGTCAAAAAGGCTCTGCTAGCAACATTTTATTGATTGCATAGTAGAACTTTTGTGAAAGAATAAGTGGTCTCCATCTCCTTGTATAGCTGTTGAGAAGGATTTAATGTTAGACTTGTATGTCAGACTTGTCTAGAAAGGGGAATGGGCTCTGGCCAGAGTTTCCACTGATGTCTCTATGAGACTCCTTTGGAAACTTCTATTTATTTTGTGGCTGAGTTGATACTATACCCTAGGGATGAAGCTCAGTCAGCTCACTCTAAAGCTGAGCTAGCCCATCTAATAATACAGCCATGTCTTCTCAGAGTTCCACCATGTCCATCTTTCAACAATGACTTAAAATTCTGAATCTAGCATATGTCAAATAATAAAAACATATATTAGTTTAGTTTTAGTTTACTAGTCTATTGGCCTTCTCTGTTTTGACTTGTACCAAAAAGTTTTTAATCTTATTGCATTTTGGATAATTTTAGTAAATATGCTTTAAAGCTCTAAACTATATTTTGAGGCAAATAAAGGAAAATACTAAACAACTGAATTATCCAATAAGTTTGTTGCTTTACCCTCACTAAGAAATTGAGTTAAATAACAGTGATGCAATAGTTTGACTAAATTAAAATTATAATGATTAGATAATTTTCTCATGCTTATTCAACAAGCCAGGAATAATACTTAGAAATAAGATATAAAACCTGGAACTAAATTTACCAATAAATATAAAGTACTGGGAATTGAACTCGGGACCTTGCGCTATAAAGTACCTATCTTTTAAATGCATACTTTTAATGAAACATTAAAAGGTATTAAGTTTTTAAAAAGTATTAAATTAAATAGTGAAATATATGCTACATTTATAGATGGGACTTGATATTTTAAATATGCAAATTCACTCTGAATTAATCTACAGATTCAATGAAATTTCAACAGAAATTAAAATAAGGTATTGGTAAAAAAAGTCACAAAATAAATTTAAGGATTTCTAGTCAGTAGGGAATACTGAGCTCATCCAGGAAGCCCACCTTTTCCCCAACCCATTTCACACATTTTCCTGCTAATCTATATTTGTAAATTAATCTTAGTTACTCTCTTGTTACTAAGACAAAATACCCAACACCCACAAAAGTTAAAGGAGGAGAGGTTTATTTTACCTCACAGTTGTAGACATCCATAGTCAGCTGATTCCAAGGAAGGGTGGAATGGAAGAGGAGCATGTGAATAGAGAAACAGTCCATGGAATGGTAGACAAGAGGAAACAGCCAGCAGCAGCCTTCCTTCTGCTTTCCTTTCTATTCTGTCCAGGCTACAAGCTTATTCCATGGTGCCACCCACACACAGAGTGGCCCTTCCCATTATCCACACCCACAACTATGCTAAACCAACCAGAAAACTAATCCAGGATGACACACTCATGATCTAGTCACTCCCAAAAGTCTCACCTATGGACACATGAGGCTTTGTGGGGAGACCTAGATACAAGCTATAACATTCTACCCCTGGTCTCTAAAAGACTTATGCACATCCTTTTATGCAAAGGCTTCCCAGGCCTTCTGAAATCTGGGTGGAAACCTTCCTGACTCCACAACTCTTGCATTCTGTATGTACCTGAAACCAGAACTACACGGATGACCCCAAAGTCTTCCGCCAGCTGGAACAGTAGCCAGGATTTCTTCTTTCTTTAGAGCCTTGGATTAGTGCCAGGATTGCTGAGTACTATGAACTCAATCCTGAGGAACAAATTCCCTAGGCCACAGTCACTCTGGGTTGTAGTGCTCTGGGGCTCTCTTCTCAAGTGGGTCTTTCAGCTTTGCATTTTTGAGGCTGCAAAGGGTGAAGTCCTGCTGGTTCTCATGATGCCCTCCTGCTATTTCTTCTATTGTCCAGTTCCAAAGTACTTGGAATCATTTCAGCAACCAAGTTCTCCTCTGCTCCATCTTGGCAGTCTGTAACTTTACTGAAGTTTCCTTTCTGACCAAACTCAAAACTTGTAAAATCTTTTTGATAGACTGCTTGTTTTTGATTCTCAAGTTATATAAGGCTAAAAAAAAAAAAAACCCCACAGTATCCATGCTACTACCTCAATATTAGACTGCCTTGAAATTTCTTCCACCAGATCCATTAGTCCACTGCCATTAATTTCAGTCTCATACAAACTCTGAGAAAAATGCAGACAATTTGCTGCCAAAGCATAACACACATGGCTGAGAATCTAACTGCCAATGTAATCTTTTTTTCCCAACTGAAACCTCCCAAACCTAGTCTTTATCAACTGTATCTCTATTAGCATTCTGGTCCTCTGAGTTCTGACCAGAATCTCCCATCAAGCTCAGCTTACAACATTCCAGGGCTGCTTCTTCAGCCAGCATCTCCAAATCTTTCTAAACTCTTGCCACAAACCAATTCCAAAAGTTCCTGAGCCACACAGTCAGGTAGTGTCACAGAAATGATTTCACTTCTCTGGTACCAAAATCTGTCTTAGTTAATCTTTTGTTACTGGGGGAAAATACCCAACACCCACAGGAAAGGTTTATTTTACTTCACATTTTGTAGATTTTTTTTCAGGCAATAGCCAGTTCCAAGGCAGGGAGTCATAACAGAGGAGAAACAGTCCATAGCATGACAGGCAGGAAGAACCAGCCAACATCAGCCTTCCTTCTACTTTCCCTTTTATTCCATCCAGGCTACAAGCCTATTTCATGGTGCCACCACAGGCAGCATGGGCCTTCCCATCATCCACACCTTGAACTACGTTAACCAATCAGGAGACTAATCCAGTATCACAGACCCTTAATGCAGTATCATATATCCATGATTTAACTACTATTCCCAAAAGCCTCTCCAATAAGTCCATGAGGCTTTGGGGGGACATCTAAATACAAGCCATAACAATGCTCTGGATAAAATATGATTAAATATTTTTAAAAGCATAGCCAGAGGAAAAACTAGAAAGAAAAAACCCAAGAAACAAAAAAGTAACCCAAAACCTACAGTGTTGATTAGCAATTGAAGATCTACTAGAAAACAATAACAGGACATGCACCATGGTCTGTAGGGCTTATCTACCATATGGAGCTGGAATTAGGCACACTATATAAAGTCAGGAGGAAGGAAGGACTAGAAAAACTCCTTCCTCTCAAAAGAAAAGCAATAGAAAAATGTCTTGCCTCCTATAAATAGAAAAAGAATCACTCATGAAAAATTAGAGATTTAAACCTGTTGACAATACAAGGAAACAGATCAAATGGCCTCTACACAGGATTGGAAAGTAGATCTGAAAATTAAGAAACCAAATAGGCCTTGACAAATAAAATGTAAAACTGCCTAACAGGAACACCTTCACAACTCAAGATACATGAAACTCACATGCTGATGAATTTATGGTCATCAGTGATGAGGCATATAGGCAAATAAATCATCCCAGAAAAGAAAGGATTAGGGATGGGTGTGGTGGCACACATCTGTAATCCCAGAACTTGGAAGGCTGACGCAGGAGGATCACTGTGAGTTCAAGACCAGCCTGGGCTACATAGTGAGTTCCAGATCAGTCTCAACTACATAGTGAGATCCTATCTCAAACAAACAAACAAACAATCAAACAAAAAAGAAAGGATTAGGAAGTGAAACAAAAGAACTCATTGCACCTGAAATACAGATGACATAGCTCTAAGAATTTCAATGTGTTTTAAATGTTTGACAAAAAATAGAATAAAACCCATATGACATTATAAAATAAAAAAAAGATTTCAGAAACTACCAAATAGAGTTCTAGAATTAAAAATATATTTAAGGGGAGAAAGTAAGTCAGTATAGTAGATTATATTGTTGTTCAAAAGTATTTCTCTCTTCCTTCTTCAGGCAGGAGCGAGCCTGCTTTGGTAGATCTTATATGGTATAACCTAGCATAACAGCATAACACAAGAGAAACAAACCCATCACCTTCACAGATACCACTCACACTCAAGAGGGATACTTCCTTCTCAGGGTGTATACACCTGCATGTGGGAATCTTGAGAGACTGGATTTTGCCACAGGGGGAAAAACAATAGTAGAAGTTATTTAATATTCATCATCACACAACTCTTTAGCAGAGCACTTCTAGCTCTTACCTACACTAAAGGAAGTGCATATGGCACCTAAAAGAGCATTAGAGCAACCAAGCATTACCCTCAAGATCCTAAGGCACAGCACGAAACCACAAAAGACTGGGTCAAACTTCCATGCCAAGGCATTGCCCTTCCTCTATCCTCTCAGGCCAATTTAAATCCTACTTCTGGATAAAAAAAATTCCCTTCTTTTTTTTGTTGTTGTTTTTTTTTGTTTTGTTTTTTAAACACAGGGTCTCACTGTGTACTTGAAACTGACCTGGAACTCACTATGTAACCCAGGCTGGTCTCCAACTCACAGTGATCCTCCTGCCTCAGCCTCCCAAGTGCTAGGATTACAGGCATGCGCCACCACACCTGGCCAAAAATTCCCTTCTATAGAATAAATTACACTTGTTTTCTGTCATTGTGAATACTTCATATATAACTCATATGTGTTTTTCAAGCTGTCTTTTCAACATTTAGGAACACATTATTAGAACATGTTATCTGGATTTATCTCTTGTCACTTCACCATTAAATGATTTTGACTGAATAATACTGCAAGTTCTGGGAACATAATCTGGAAACTAATAGTTCAAAGCCCTTTTAAAATTCTCAAATGCCGAAGAGAGAAATCCATTAGCATTCTTGTTTATTCTAGAGTTTATTGGCTTATGGGCATCATCTTCATTGTTTTACAGGAACATAGTTTTTTTAATTGATCAGTGGCAGAATAAAAATGGTGAACAATTAATCTTAGCTGTTTATTGCTTCTGTGATTCTCTGAAAACAGGAGTAAAATGTCCTGTGTGCTTATTACACACAGGCACTATCTCAGCTCATTTCTCCAGCTCTGGAACAGATTGCAAATCTCATTTTAAAATTGCCTAATATATATTTAAACTGATTAATTAAAATGCTCCTAGCATCATTTTTAAGAAATGAAAATAGTTGTGACATTTCTGTGAATAAGTTTAATTCATATAATAATCATCTCTGCCCTTTTCTCTTTTTATGTATCACTGAAAAATGATAGATGACCATTATAAAGAGCAAGCAAGACCTGGGTGATATAATAAGAAAGTTACTCTGTTTTGTCCATTGCCTCTTCATGATGGTTAATTTTATATGTCAACATGACTACACTAAAGGATACCCAACTTGCTGAAAAAAATATTATTTCTGGGTGGGTCTGTGAAAGCATTTCTAGAAGAGATTGACATTTGACTTCATAGACTGAGTTAAGCTCACTCCTTGCCAAAGCAGGAAGGTATTACTCAACCTATTCTAAGTTTCAATAGAAGAAAAATGCAGAGAGAAGGCAAATTCTCCACCTTGAGTTGACTTCAGTTTTGTTTTGTTTTGGCCTCGGGATCAAACTTGGGACCTTGCACTTGCAAGGCAGGCGATGGAATCATTGAGCTAAATCCCCAGCCCTCTCCTCCTTGAGTTGAGACATTTGTCTTCACCTATCTTCAAACATCACACCTCCTGGCTATTGGGCCTTCACACTTGAAATGAATTATACCCTTGGCTTTGCTGTATCTCCAACTTATAGTCAGCAGTCCAAGGGACTTTTCAGCACCCATAATTGTGTTAGCTAAGTCTCATTATAAATCCCCTTGTATGTAGTTATATAGCTCCTATTGAATCTATTCTTCCGGAGCATCTTGACTGAGACTGAGTCTTTCCTTGCCCTTGAACTAAACTCAGGACAGTTGTCATAACTTGTCTGGTCACTGAAAATTTTCCAAGTCACTCCAAGTCCAAAAAAATCATCACAGTTCTGTTATCAATGTATCCAGTCCAATGTAACACTCAAACTGTTCCAACTTCAACTAAAGTCAAACTTCTTCCATTCTTCAGCTATGGCCTGCTGACCATTGCACCGGGAAAGATGGACATGCAAAGGTTGCTTTCTCCTGATTGTTAATTTAGGCAACTCCAGTTTTTGATACCAATCTTCCATTATGAAGATGAAATGAAGGGAAGAAGAGGCAGCAAGAAAGTTCTCCTTCAAGATAGATGAGTGACCTGAGGAAGGATAGTGATCTGCAGGCTTGGTAAACATTTACAGCTGACTTTTTCTCCTGAACCACAGGGAGGATGGTGGTGGTACGGATGAGAAGTTGGGAAGCGGAGAATCTAGTGCACCACTCCTATCACTGAAGATTCCTTTTTGCAGATGACTACTTATGGCTCTTTTCTCAGTTTACCCTGGTGGGGTCCTGGTGGTCTCCTTACATATAACCTGAGATAACCCCAAGCCAGGTTATGCTTCAGCATGGTCTACCTTTTGTTCCTGGGAATAGCCCTTCATACTGTGCTCTGACAAACCATGGGACAACATGCTACATCTTTATTGCTCTACCATCAGAACAGCTACCAGATAATACTCTCCCTGGGGAGATACATATTAAACACTCCAAATAATCTCCATTAAACTCTTTTTCTCTAGCCTTGAATTGAAGGGGTAAGTACCTCAGAGCTATTTCTTCTCATGGTAACCAAGAGAAACACACTATCAACTCTCTAAAAATCATCTCCTAGTCATTAGTTTCTTGGCCTTTCCAACCTCTTATATCAGCTGGAGATGGTCAGTGAGTTAAGTTGGTTTCCAAACAATCTAAACAGGTTTTCCTGTGCTTCCTTTCCAAGACTACAATGTGCTCTTATCTGACTTTGGAATGCAACCTCTATTGTCATGAGCCACATTTAACACTAAAACTAAAAAGGTTCCATTCTAACATCCTGAAACTTCTATAGTCATATTTCTATCAAATGGCTCGTTTTTGTTTTTCTAGCTCACAAAATATATACATTCTGATAGTTCAAAAACTACCGGAAGTAATTCCCTGAAATTAAATATTGATTGAACATCCATAATCCAAAAATCCAAAGTGCTCCAAAATCTGAAACACACAAAGGCAGGGGCTCCCAGAGTCAGGGACTCTTACCTCTACACCCTACAGTATACCGGACTGAAGGCAAGAGCTTGCATTCTCCCAGCCAGGCTTCTCCTTTTCTATGACTGCACTATGTACAAAATAATCACCCAAACTGAATCCCCAGAAGTTATCTTGGATTCCTTCCTTAACCTGTCACATCCAATCCATCACCAAGTCCTGCTAATGCTATTTATATGTCTCTCCCACTTAGTTCCTCCTCCCATCCCCTCTGCCTCTGCTTTCTCTAGTGCCCTCATTGATTCTGTCCCATTAAAGATAGGAGAGTGGACTATGTTTATATGTTAATAAAGAATCGACAGACCAACAATGAATGTAACTGTACCGTATCCCTAAAATGTACCAATAAACTCAATTAAAGCTGGAAAAAAAAAAAAGAATCGACAGAGAAGAGCTTGAAAATACTTAAAAGAAAAGACTGATGAAGGCAGATTTCAGAAGAATGAGAAGTAGAAACTTGAACCCAGAGGAGAAATATAATCCTTAAGGAGCGAAGGAAAAATTCACCATCAGAGATATTACTTTTCTCATAAGGTTAGCATGTTCAACATTTTAATGTTATTTTTCTCCCATGCTGGGGATCGAACCCAGGGCCTTGTGCATGTCAGACAGGAGCTCTACCCCCATGCTGTACCCCAGCTCTAATGTTAATATTATCCAAAGTAAGATAATGTTAGATGGTTATGTTTTTATTTTATTTTGGTTTTTTGAGACAGGACATTTCTATGTAGTTCAGGCTGGCCCCAAACTTGTGGTGATCCTCCTGCCTCAGCCTCCCATGTGCTGGGATTACACATGTGCACCACCATGCCTGTCTTATTTTTAATACCTTTAACAAAAAACAATATAAATGATAAACTTTTCAGTCTCCGAATTTTTTTTAATTTTGCTATGCCTTCAAGTCCAAATTTGATTCCCCAATCTGAGTTACTGATCTCTCCATTCCTTACCAATTCCCTTTCTCCTAAAGGATAAACATACTTTTCATGGCTGTTCACGCTTTCCTATTTTCTATGTACTCACTAATCATTCCATTGCTTCATCTCCTACCTGCACCTCTCTGCTGAAATTGCTGTGGCTGAAGTCACACTAATCTCCTAATTGTCAAACCCAGTGGTAGCTTCATCGTTCTCATACGACTGCTGTTTTGTTAAATTTCTATACTCCCTGTGATTCCCTGGCTTGATTCTCTCCTGGTCTTTCTCCCGTGCCTTGGCCACTCCATCTCTGCCTCCCTCTACTGACTTCTCTCCTGGGTCTTCAGAGTATGATAGCTGAAGGTCTCTTCTTGAGCCACATAACCACTGGGGCGTTCTCCTGCATTCCTGCTGTCTGTCATAAATTTGTATTCTGACAATCTATCCAACTATCTAGGGTAATCTTTCCAGCTCTGCTCAGCAAATATTACCTTTCCCAGGAGTTTAAACCCTGCTTTTTAGATGAAGAAAATGAGGCTAAGATAACTAACCTGCAAAAGATTCCAAGTAGTGTTGGGAAAGTATTCAATTGACAACTCTTCAAACCCACAGGTCAAGGTCCCTCAGCTTGAAAGCAATTGTTTCAAGGATAAAATAATTACAAAGGTGTTTGAAATCTGGGTGCCATGGTCTGAATATGATTTGTGTTCCCCAAGATTCCACTGTGACTAAAGGCTGGTGAGAGGTCCTTATATCATTGGGAGTTCACCCCTTGGCTTCTTTTGAGAAGAAAAGGAGGAAGCGTCACCCTGGCTGTCCTCTTTCTCTCCGTTCCTGGTCCCACATGTGCTCACGTCCATGTCCCACACACTCACACCATTGCTATCTGCCAGAATGTAACATGGGTGAGATCTAAGCCAATGCCAGCACCAGGGCCTTGAGCTAAATGGACCTTTCTTCTTCATAAGCATCCTGTGTCAGACGCTTTAAGTATAGTTGTTTTTAATCACTGCAAGACTATTGAATTCCACACACTAAATATACTTAAGCTACAATATAAAAACACATGGAAGCCAGGAGTGGTGATGCACGTCTGTAATCCCAACATGACGGGAGGCTGAGAGGAGAATCACTGTTGAAGCTCAGCATCAGCAACTCAGTGTCTTAGAAAGGCCCTGTCTCAAAATAAAAATAAAGGAATGGGGATGTAGTTCATTACAAAGATCCTGGGTAAAACACTCAGTACTGCAAAACACAACACCCCCAATGGAGACTTTAAAAAGACTTTTCAAACGTTATAGTCTCTAAGAGATTCTCACAACATCTGGCTCTCCTTTGAGAAGTGGTGTGAGATATGGAAAGTGGTACATATCCTTGGCCAATGTGCCAACCTCTTGGAGTCAGAAATCTGTGTAAAGGGGATAATAATGGCTGCTCCTCAGACTGTGAAGATATTTTCTTTATGTAAAATGGTAACAAATTGTGGTACTAATAAGATCACTTCTTGGTATCTTATATGATCTCTCAAGGTTGAATTCAATCCTGCCAGGACAATATGTCAGGATAAAGTCTTTTGTAACTACTGAGAAAAGAAAAACATTCAAGGGGCCAGGGACTTAGCTCAGTGGTGCTGCTACCTGCCTCGCAAGTGCTGGGTCCTGAGTTCGATCTCCAGTACCAAAAAAAAAAAAAAAAAAAAAAAAATACATTCAACACTAGTATCTCAGAAAGGTAGATCTTCAACAGGGACAAGGTGAAAAAATGAGACCCAACCAAGACCTGTCATGTAAAGGTACAAGATCCCAGGAATGAATGTAACTGTAGTGTATACCTGTTATGGAAGGAGAAGGCAAGTGACACACAGAGAGGCAGCAGAATGGAAGTAAAATAAAAAAGTTTACTTCATCGATGGGGATCGATCACACCTAATGGCGGTGCCCTGATCGACCCCTCCATTGGGCTACAACTCTTACTTTTATAGGGTTTTACAGCTTTGATCTTACTCAGTTGGTTACATTGCATTTTCACAAATACCCAAAACATGATAGCAAGGCAGTTGAATTCCAACCCGGATGCAGTTATTTGTTAAGAAGTTACCTTTTAGATTCATTCAGTTGCCTACTCTACCGGGGGGAAGGGAGCTTGTTTGATTAACAAAGCTAACAATGGTTCTTTTCACTTACAAACTTTTGTTGGGAGGCTAGGTATCTCCAGTACTGGTTGATTCTGAACTAAGCAGGTTGAGGGGCAGAAGTTATCTTATATTGTGACATTTCCTAAATTTTCATTTATTAAAGTTTTCCCTATCATACCTAGAATGTACCAATAAACTCAATAAAAAGAAAAAAAAAAGAAAGGTAGATCTTCAAGATGGAAGGTAGATCTTTAAAACAGAAGATACTGAAAGACACAAGCATGAAGAAGTGGGACTTTGGCCAAGCGTGATGGTGCACGCCTGTAATCCCAGCACTCGGGAGGCTGAGGCAGGAGGATCGCTGCAAATTCAAGACCAGCCTGAGCTACACAGTGAGACCCTGTCTCAACAAAAAAAAAAAAAAAAAAAAAAAAAAAAAAAAAAAAGTGGGACTTTTAGCCAGGTGTGGTGTGGCAAACCTGCAATCCCAGTCAGAATGATTGCAAGTTAGGGTTCAGCCTGGGCAACTTAACAAGAGCCTGCCACAAAATAAAAAAATAAAAAAGGATGGAGATGTAGTCAGTGCTCCTAAGGTTCAATCCCCAATATTGGGGGAAAAAAGTAGGACTATGAAAGGGTTCTGAGAATTAGAACTTCTAATGATTATTTCTATTATTTCAGAATAAGACTCTGGGGAAGAGTGTGAAGGCCAACTATTCCTGAATGATTGGCTCATTTAGTAAGTCCCGGGCCTCACACACCATGAACTCACTTCTTCCCTCTCTCTATACCCATCTGTCTTGTGAACCACTTTTCTTCTGTCAGCCAGGTGAACTAGTCCCCGCCCAGTGTAACAAAAGCCCTGGAGCCTGGTGTGGTGGCTCACACCTGAGATCCCAGCACTGGGGTAGGCAGAGGCAAGAGGACCACTGCCCATTGAGTCCAGCCTGGGCTACACAGTGAGTTCAGGTCCAGCTGGAACTACAAAGTGAGAACCTGTCTCAAAAAATAAAAAAAGGGCCAGGTTTTCATTATCTCACATTTCCATCTTTTCATTATCTCACATTTTTTTCTTTGTAGATGGGGAGGGGAGGAGGGGGTGAAGGGAGGGCAGGGGTAAGGGGAAAAAATGAGAATCAAGACCTGTCATGTAGAGGTACAAGATCCCAACAATGAATGTAACTGTACTGTATCCCTAAAATGTACCAATAAACTCAATTAAAGCTGAAAAAAAAAAAAGGGCCAGGGATTTAGCTCGGTGGTGCCATTGCCTGCCTCATAAGTGTAAGGTCCCATTCAATCTCTGCTACCCAAAAAAATAAATAAATAAACCAAAAAATAAAATAAAGCCCTGGATAATTTTGTAAGTTACCTACATTCCTTTAATGCTACTTTTAAGCTTCAATGGAAATTTAGTTGAGATTTGCAACCCATTTTGCTCCCTTTGCCAAATTACTGAACTCATATAAATTCATTCCCACTGAACAAAATCCTCACTACTACAAGAACTGGAAAGATATGAAATTTAATGTCTATTCTCAAAGTTTGGATTAGCACTTAAATATTCATCTCATCTGTAGAAAGAAATGATTAAAATCTAGATGACTTCTAAAGTGCCTTCCAATTTTAATACTACATGACTATTTCAATATTGTTGAATCGCTAGGAAATTAACATAGTACAATGAAATAAGGCAAATTGTGATGCAAGCTGCACTAACCCTACTCTCTGCCTGGGCAAAGGTATTTCTTAGAATACTGAACTAAAAGTGTAACTGCATTCTGCAACTTATGCAAACATGTTCTAATTGATGGGAGGAAAAAAATACTCAACCCAAAGTGCCAGCAATTCCTCTGTAAACTGGTGTGGCAGGAGAGTGCAGGGTCAGTAAGGCATCGAGTTACAGTCTAAATTAAAGGTCTGTAGAAGAGCGGCAGGGTCTAATCATCCACTGTCAGGCTGCCAGAACTGGATATACCACCCTTACTCACCCACAAAGGACTGTTCTGCTTAGGCCAAGCAGGCAGCAGACTAAGGGCTTCAAATACCTTTTTTAACAAAGAACTTCGAACTCCAAACAGATCTTTATAGAACTGTTTTCCGTGAAGCTCTTAGTTCTGTCATATTAAAATTTCCATGAAAAAGTAATCAGAACCTAATGCTTATAATATTCCAACAGAAAAATATTGGTTTTGTTCCTATTAAAAACATGTCACATATATATATATACATATATATATGTATATATATATATATATACACAGAATGTAAGCTCCAGATCAAGTATACACCCCTATACACAAAAACCTTAGGAAAATAATAACATTTTTGCCTAAACCAATAAAATTGTACTCTGGTGATAACTACTCTCATTAAGCCAATGTTCTGCAAAGATCAGCAAGCAATAAATCTGTCTGCATATTTTGTGGGATGCGCTGCAAACACTAGATCTATAAAGATGAATTAAGGTCACTTTAAAAATTCAAACAGTATTTTCTAGACTTGGTTGGGCTGAATCATATGCATCTGCACTATTTTTCCTGGGGGAGAGTTAATTTTAGAAAGGAGAAAAAGTTTGCCAGGAAAACAATCACACTGGCACAATAACTAGACAGTGAGTCTTTTCTTAAAAGTTCAAAAGGCTTTAGTCTCCAGCTTGTCCTTAATATTCTCGAAAGCAGGTACTGGATTATCACCTCTATTCCATAGCAGGCATGTTATTTTATAAAAAAAGAAATACATCTTTTAAACATTTTACCATGTTATAATTTTTTTTTTCAAAATTGATCCTTCACCTCAATTTTCCAAGACAGACAAGTAACAATCATTGTTTTCCTTGGTAGCTGCCCTCTGATGGTTTGAGAGCTACTTAGAATGTGTCAAGCACATATGTGGACATACAGGAAAAGCAGCAGATGTACATCCATGACAAAGCCCAAGATGGAAAGCCAGTTAGTATTTGTGCAAATACAAGGTAATTTACAGGCCCTCTTTACCAATTCAAGGTAGAAGAGTTTGGTTTAAAGAATTAGGAACATAAACAGGATCTACATTAATTTAGATGATCATTCTTCCTCCAGGTGCTTAGAGATAATAGCCAATTGGAGACAGGTGCCTTAAAATAAGCAACAGGTTTAAAATACCAATGGTTTGCATTCCACCATTGACAAAAAGCCAGTTGAGGCCAGTAGGGAAGGAACATTTTCTAATTGCGAGAATAGGCCTCAGCCCTTTCTAATCCCCAGAGTGCTGCTGACAGAATTCTCACATTTTAAAATTTGATATTAAAAGCAAACTCTTTAACCAACTCTCTGAGAGTCCTATAGCTGTGTTTCAAATGAATGTTACCCCCTCCCCAAATTATCATCTCAGAGTTAGGGATACTGAAACGATTTCAAGTTAAGGGAAAATGGCTTCACTCCTTCGCCCCGTTCCTGTCTTCTGTTCACACTTACATTTCCAGGTGCACTCTCCCTGTTCCACACAACCTTACAGATGGTTTCGTGGACTATTGGGAGAGGGGATCGCAGTAGGACTTAAACTGTAACATTCGCGCGCACGTTCAAGCACACACGCACCCAGCCCACATCTAAAACAGGATCTCAGGGTGGGGCCCGGTTTGGTTTTTTTGTTTCCCTCCAGCGCCTGAGTAAGAGCTCTTGCGCTTTAAACTGTAATAAAGTTCTAGCGTTATTACCCAGAAAACCTTGTCAACTTAGTACTTAACAAGGAAAAACAAACAAAAAAACCCTAACCTATTGTGTAGTGCAAATACAACATAAATTTTCGCATTTACCACATTGGAATCAATATTCTTCCCAAAGTTAACATAGTAACGGGGTGGGGGGGGGTCTGGAGGAAAAGGAGCTACGGTATTTCAAATTGGATATTATTTCAGATCCTGGGGGAAATCAGTGCGTGAGTGCTTGCGCCAGACTCCTGGAGGGGAAGGAAGACCTCTGCCTCCCGCACCCACTCAACAGCCCAGGGCGAGGGCTTCTGGAGTCGTCCCGGAGAAAGGGCGAAAGTGAAGGGCGGAACCTGGAGAGGAGGTGGGGGTCCTCCGGCCGCGGGGAAGAAACGCCGATCGCTTAGGATCTGAGCCCCTTTCGGGCCGCCTGCCAGCACGTCAGCCCGGCGCCGACGGATCCGGGGAAGAGGAAGGTGACAGTGCGGGGGAGGCCGAACGGGCACCTGGCTCTGAGGGTCCAGGAGGAGCACGGACGTAGGCGGCGCCCGGTTCGCTTACCTTGAGCCTGGGGTCTGAGTGCGCAGCTGGGAGTCCCGGGGAGCGGCCATGCTCCACCCGGGGCGCGCACCCGCTCGGGCTCCGCGGTGCACCTTAGGTGGCGGTGGCGGCTTCAGGTATCAAAGGTGCGTCCCGGACCGCTCCTCCTCCTCCAGCCTCCCAAGTTCTGGCCGGCCCGCGTCCCTTCCCTCCTCCGCGGGCGCGGCCGAGCCTCCCCTGCCTCTTCTCCGAGAGCGATGCCCTCGCCGCCGCCTCCTCCTCCTCCTCCTCCTCCCCAGGGCGCGCGCGCCTCCTTCAGAAACGCGCTCTCGGGGAAGGAGGCAGCGCCAGTGGTCCTGGCAACTGGGGATCTGGACTACTTCTGAAACCCCTTTTAAAATCTTAGACCTACGCTGTGAGGTCCAAGACACCCTTTTTCAGGCCTGCCTCCGCTCTTTTGCCCACCACATCACTGAACGTCTGATGTTCACGTGAAGATCGCACGGAGGCTCCCCTGCCAGTCATTTAAATTTTTCCAAAACAAGCCTTGCATTTTTGTTGTTCTTAAAATGTAGACATTCCTGCTATTTAAACTTAGGTCAAGTTGGCCCGAGGAAGAATTTGTTCAAGGCTCCTTGGCCAGTCACTTGTCAGGGCCCTGAGTCGGGGAGGAGCCATCAGCTACATCCTGGGTTTGGTTACTGAGCCGCCTGGCGGCTCTTCTCATCTAGGAGAGACACAGTTCTGAGGCTCGAGTTCCAGGTGAATGTGTTCAAAGAACTGTAATGAACGAGCTAGCAAAGGGCAGAGCTCACTGAATAATATAGAAGCTAAGAAACAATGGAAAGGGATGGGAAAACATCACCTAATCCCCACTGGGAACATGGAGGACGAATTGTCAGATGACACGTACTTAGGTGTTCATCCACCTGTTAGTATGTTTAGGGAGTATGCAAAGGCAGCGCAACATTCATAGTTATAACTATGTCATATCAAAGGCTGATAGGATTAACTTCTTCCCCGGTTTTTAACAGAGCCCTGGAAAATGCAAAGACCTATTAAAGAGATTCCATAGAAATCCTTTATCTTTTCTAAATGTATCAAATAACTTTATGATTTGAAGGTTTAAAAACATGGGCAGGTATTAATAAAAGTCAGGTTTCTCTAGTAGGCAGTGTAGATACTGAAATATAAATATTCACCAAAGGGTGAATGTGACTCGGGGCAGGGTCTAGAAGAGTGAACTAGAAGATAACTTCCTTGTCCTCAGGAAGCTGAAGTGAGGAACAAACAGGCTGTTCAGAGTAGATGCTCTCATGGAAGCACACACGGAGGACAGTGTGCATGAGAGGTGAGGGGAGAAGTAATTTGGCCTGGAGTATAAGTAAGAGGAGAATGGTTACCAGCAGGAGGAACAACAGGAAGAGAACACCAAAAGTAACGAAGAACTTAGCAATTCAGAGAATTTAAAGAAGTTCATTTCGGCTGTACAACCACCGCTTAGAGGCAGGAGTGGAGAAGGCTGGCAAGAATGAGGACACAGGCTAAAGGTAAGTGGAGGCCAGATCATGTAATGTCTACTAGGCCATGTTTTAAAATTGCACTTTATTCCACAGACAACAGGGAGGCAATGAAATGTTCTTGGCAAAGTAATGTGAAATCAGATTTTATTTGAGAAACACTACTGGCTATAGGCAGAGAACAGAAAAGGATAGGAGGTAGGATAAAAGTAAGGAGGATGAATCCAGAAAAGCTCAAAAGGGACACTTAAATCAGTGTATATCAGGATAGAACTTCTCATATCTCTGTAGAATCTAAGTGCAGTCGCAGAAGCACAGCTTTCCTGAAAGGGAGGTATGGGAGGAGAAGGTGGACCAGTGGTGGGAAACAACTGACAGACAACAGAGGTAAACAGGAATTAGAGATGGAGAGAAAATGGCTTTTTTAAATGAAATATTTTATCTATACAGGGACTAGCTAACACAGCTCAAGGATAAAAGAGAATGTTGATGGGCCAGGGATTTAGCTCAGTGGTTCCACCACCTGCCTTGCAAGCACAAGGACCCAAGTTCGATCCCCAGTACCAAAAAAAGATGTTAAAAAAAAGAATGTTGATTTGTAACTGAGCAGTAAGTTAAAGGAAAATCTCAAACACAGGAGTCATGTTGACATATACAGTTGTCCCTAAGTACTCATGAGGTCAATGGTCCCGTGACCCCTAGATACCAACATCTGTGGATGCTGAAGTTCTTTATGTAAACTGGTATAGTATTTGCAAATAACCCTCATACATCCCCCCTACACTTTAAAGAATTCCCAGATGATTTATAATACCTGATATAAATGCTATGTAAATAGTTGTTTTACTGCATTATTTAGTGAATAATGACAGGAAAACATGTTTAGTACAGACAAAACCATCATAGACTTAAGGACATTTTTGATCCAGAGTTGGTAGAATACTTGGATGCAGATATGGATTCAAGATTCATAGGTATGGAGGGCTGACTATATGCATGTGTATACTGTGTTACTTTTCTCTACAAAATACCAAACACCCAAAGTTAAAAGGGGAGGGTCAGGGTTTGGCTCAGTGGTTCCACTGCCTGCCTCGTAAGCACAAGGGCCCCAGTTCAATCCCCATTACCAAAAAAAAAAAAAAAAAAAGTTAAGGGGTAAAAGGCTTATTTGGCTTACAGTTCATGGAAGTTTTAGTCCATAATTGGCTCACTCCAAGGCAGGGTAGCAAAGGGCAACAGTTCATGGCAGTGGAAGACAGCATTAAGGGACCTTAACAGTGCCTTTCTGCCCTTTTTATCTTATTCAGATGTCTTAGGGTGGGTAGTGCTTACACCCTCAATCCTAGTACCTTCAGGCCTAGCCCCTCCATGAATCAATCACACACTCTAGATTCAGCTACCTCTGAAAAAGCATGAGACTTTGGGAGGACATCTAAATACAAGCCATAACATATATATTAACACACACACACACACACACACACACACACGAAGAGAGGGAGAGATATTTATTATAAAACATTAGCTCATAAAATATTAGCTCAGTAATTATAGAGCCTGAGAAGTCTCCGCCATCTGTTGGCAAGTTGAAGACCCAGGAAAGCTGGGTGTAATTCAAAAACTTTAGATCCACAAAGATGATGGTACAGGTTTTGAGTCTCAAGGCCTGAGAACCAGGAACAATGAAGGTTGGAGAAGATCAGTGTCTCAGCTCAAACAGTCATAGAGAGTGAATTTAGCCTTCCTCTGCCTCTTTATTCTGTTCAGGTCCTTGATAGATTGGATGATGCCCACCTACATTAAGGGAGGGCTATCTGCTTTACCCAGCCCCCCAACTGAAGTACTAATCTTTTCTGGAAAAACCCTCACAAACTCTCCCAGAAGTAAAGTTCAACTAGCTATGTAGATATCCTATGGCCCAGTCAAGTTCACAAATAAAATTAACCATCACATTATCTTATTTTGATTCTCTTTTATCTTATTTTCTCTGTCCCTGTAATTTCATTCTTTTTTTCTTCTTCTGTCCCTGTCAGCTTTTTATCACTAGAACAAAATACTTGACACAATTAAAGAAAGACTTTTTTTGGTTCATTGCATCAGAGATTTCAGTCCAAGCAGAAACATCATGGTAGAAGGGCATGGTGGCAAGCTGCTCACCTCATGGAAGCAAGGAAGCAGAGAGAAAATGAAAGAACACAAGAAAAGTTATATTCTTCAAAATGACCTTTTCCTGCAAAGATCCCACCTTCCAACAGTGCATTTGCCGTGAGCTCATCTATCAATAGGTTACTCTATTGATAAGGTTAGCACCCTCACAATCCAATCACTTCTCTATACATCAGTTAATACAACAAGTTAATTAACTGTCAAGATTAACCATCACGGGTTTCTCCAGTTAAAATGGCAGAAACCATGTCGCTACAGTTTCTAACTTTGTTGCAGATCTAATTACCAAATGGAATGAAGCTCTCTACTTGATTTCAAATTCTCAAGGGAAGGAGAAACTGGACTTACTGAAGTCAGACATGATTAAAAAAACAAAACATACCTACAAAAATTCTTCAGGGCAAGGGATTTAGCTCAGTGGTTCTCCCACCTGCCTCACAAGCACAAGGTCCCAAGTTTGATCCCTGGTACCAAAAAAAAAAAAAAAAAAAAAAAATCTTCATCTACCTGTATAGATTGAAGCCATTAGATGCAGAATGAAGAACAAAGGTGCTATGCTTTGTATAAACGTCTTCCAAGAGTCCATGTGCTGCTAGGTCACCAAACTGTGGATCTACTAGAGGGGAGGGAGTAGAACCTTCAGGAAGGTCTAACAGAAGGAAGTTAGGTCATTGGTAATGTGCTCTTAAAGGGGATACTGGGAACCAGGCCCTTCCTCTCTTTGCTACTATGAGGTGAGCAGCCTCCTCTGCCATGCTCCCACCATGATATGCTGCTCCACCATACGCCTAAAAGTAACAGGCCAACTGCCCATGGACTGAAATTTCCAAAACTGTGAGCCAAAATAAAACTTTTTTCTTTTTAAATTAATTTATTTATAATATTTTCTATAGCAACAGAAAACTAACAAGAAGGGTATCTCAGGAGATTGAAAGAGCATCTCTTCAAAAAGGGTACTTCAGGCCGATGACTCAGTACATGACAGTTATAAAGGCAGAAATGTAATTAAGTAACTATGATACAATTTCTTGTGTACCATAGTAAGGGTATGAACAAAGTACTAAGAGAACATACAATGCAGGGGCGAAAAAAAGGATTTTCAACCTTAGAGACATGAAATATTTCATTGTGAACACAATGTCTTAATGGCTTGATCAGTTTGCCAGACACACTAACTAGTTTCTGGGATTTGAAAGATTATTCCTTGTTTGGTGGACTAGTTTTTTGGTAAAGGAAAGGATGAAGCTTCTAGGAGAGAGACCAGTAAAATTATTATAATAGCTGAGCAGGCTGATATGGCCTGAAAGACAAATAGGTGAGTATGAAAGACAGAGGTTTAGAATCCAAAATACTTGATGTGAGGGGCTGAAAAGGCCAAAGATGATTTCAAATAGTCAAATATGAACAATAATGTAGACAATGAGATTAAATGAACAAGTAAAAAGAGGGATTTGTTAGAGAATAGTTCTTTTAAAATAATGAATTTCAAATATTGATGAGATATTTAGTGAAGGTATCCAATAGGTAGTTGATACTAGTATGATACTCAGAGAAAGCCAATTGCCGAATATATTGATATGGACTTTGTTAATCTAGAGTTCACAGATATGGATAAGATCACCCACTGCAGTCAGGAAAAAGGGAAGAACTAACAGCCTATGGTTAATTGATGTCAAGCCAGAGCTAAATCCCCAGCCATGTCAACCATCATTTGAATGGCTACTAGACACAAGATAGCTAATGAAGGAAGAGAATCAAGAGAAAGCATCATCATGGAAGTCCAAGAGGAAAATAAGTTGTGTTTTTTTTTTTTTTAAAGGATGGTAAACTGTCAAATGCTACACAGAAACTAAGTAGTATTACAGGAGAACTTAGAAGAGGCCTTTTAGGGGATTTAGATCAATGGTACTTTTGCCCGCCTCACAAGCCAAGGTCCTGAGTTCAAAAGCTTTTGACTATTTGGAAGTTGTTCATTTTTCTAAAACCAGTTTTAGTGGAGTAGTAAGAAAACAAAGTACACTATATTAGATAAGAGTTTCTCACTCTCAGCACAATAATGTGGCATTTTATATCACTCAATTCCTTGTTGTGTGAGGCCATCCTGTGCCTTTTAGGATATTTATCAGCATCCTTGGCTAAACAGATACCAACAGCACTCCCAGTTTTAAAAACCCAAAATGTTGCCAGATATTATCAGATGTCCCCTGGGGGCAAAATGCCCTGCACACTTCAGAACCACTGCACTATATTGTATTGTGAATGTTTCCCAAAAGCCAATACTTTTAGGCTTCCCATACCTTGATGCAATGAGTATGTTAGAAACTTGAAGAATTGGAACCTAGTGGGAGGGGTCTTTAGATCAATAGTTACGGCTTTGAAGAAAACTGTGGGACCCTTGTCTGTTCCTCTTTTCCTTCTAGGCCATGAGGTGAGTGGTGTTGCTCTGCTACATGCTACTGTGAAGATGTGCTGCCTCACCAGTAACCCAAAAGCAACAGAACCAGTTATTCATGGACTGAAAACTACAAAATGGTGAGCCAAAATAAAGCTTTTTACTTTATAAATTGATTAGCTCATTTTTTGTCATAGGGACAGAAAGCTGATTAACACAGATATGGGTGGAAGAGACCAATGTATTAAAAAAATATTAAGACATAGCATAGCATCACCTTAACTTTTTTTCTCATTTAAAAAAATCTGTTTACTATAAATTCAGTTTTTTTAAACTCAACCCTGCCTAGGACAGGTGCTCACTCAAACCTCCTATTCCCTTAAGAATAAATTACATTGGGACTAGGGATTTAGCTCCGTGGTTTCGGTGCCTGGTAAGCGCAAGGTCCCAAGTTCAATCCCCAGTACCAAAAAAAAAAAAAAAAGAATAAATTACATTGGGACTAGGGATTTAGCTCCGTGGTTTCGGTGCCTGGTAAGCGCAAGGTCCCAAGTTCAATCCCCAGTACCAAAAAAAAAAAAAAAAGAATAAATTACATCAAGAAACACTTTATTTATAAAAATCAAGACTCAAAATAATATTTATAGGACTATCTTAGAGTTAGATGTATCGCCTTGAGAATTAGATAACACCTCATCCTGACAGTCTTGGGACTGTTGACACTACCTTGCCATTGTGTGGAAAACATTTTTCTTACTTTGATGTTATGACTTGGTCAACGATGATGATAGTAAATATAACCTTAGCACTAAATGCCAGTGCACAAGCAAAAAATCTCCTGAAGAGATGGTCTTGTTCTTTCAGCAAACAATGAATATATCAAAATTCTATGCTTCTCTATTTCTTTCATTCCTTGGAACAGTTGATAAGGTGCATTAATGAAATGTATTACAAATGATACTTTATGAAATTTAAAGAAAAACTAGTTATGAGGGTCAAAGGCCAGGTAATCACTCATTCTCTTCCAAGTCTCACTATCATTTCTTCACCTTCTCTGACTGCTTACCTAGCATAGCCTTTCCTGGCCATTGCCAAGCTAGAACATTGCTGATTATCAACCAACTGGATATCATTGCATTTAGAAACTCTCAAACTTAATCTCAAATCACTAAACTGTGTACTTTGGCTCTTTTTACCAAAATAGAGTGTGACATCTTGTTTTTAGAACCAAATGTGTCACTATATTTGTATTTATGACTATTAGAAAATAATCTGGTCATCGGGTTATTCAAACCCAAGTCAATATCACTGCACAGTCTTTAAATAGCATCCAGACAACAGATTTATGCCACTGTGTAAGGACCCAATTCGGGTACATTTCAATTAAATATTTTACAAGTCTTCACTGTGTGTCAGGCACTGTGAAAAGCACTGTGAATAAGAAAAGCATGAACACGGTCCCTGCCCATGATGCTTATAATCTGGGAAAGATACATATGTATATGCAAGAGCTAGGTAAGTGTATGAGAAAGACTGATATGATATGCAGTGGATATAAAAACTTCTCAAAGACAATATAAAAGAAATTTTAAGAACCAAGTTTTTAATAATGCCAAAATAAAGCCAACAGATAATTTCAGGCACACCCTCTGTTCCTCCCAATTGTACCCTATTCCAATTATTGGCCCCTTCCATGGTACTCATCACTATTCCGTATGTGCCCCATATCAACTTGGTCCTTTGCTGTTGGGTGGAATCCTATGACCAATCTGACCACTGACAATTGAACAGCCTTAGAGAATAGTAGTGAGGATGAGTTCTTTTCCTGTTCACTTCCCCTACCACTAAGAATATGAAAGACTTGTGTGAGATGGTAAATCTTCAAGACCAAAGCAGCCTAAAGCAAAAAGTAAGGAGCATGAATGAAAGTTCTGCAGAGTTGTCTGAACTCATGGGAGATCTTTATTAGGTCACAGAAAGAGCCTGTTCTAAAACACCCTCACATCACTTTAATTTAAAAAATTCTAGACCTTTATAAAGAGTTTATTTTGGCTTGCATTAACTCAACAAATAAATACTGATTGAACACCAACTACGGGTTAGGAATTGCCTTTGGTTCTAAGACTACAATAACAAAGCCTCAAGTCTGCAGCCTCAGAGAGCTTACATTTTCGTGGGGAAAACAATAATTTCAGGTAGTGATAAATATGAGAAAAAAAGATTTTTCTAATTCTGTTCTTTTCTCACATCTCCTGTCCTCGCTTTCCTCTTTATTCAGCAGTCTCTATCATCCATCGCTGTATTCACATCCTCGACCCATTACCCTTTTCTCCTTTCTTTCTGCTTTCACGGCAAAATTCCAACATGGTTAATTTCTTTTCCTTTTTTTTTCCGTCTCTGAATACAAAAATGCTGACTATTGTAACCTCGACTTCCTGACCACCTATCTCAGCAGGTGCTTGCAGGAACTTGGCAACGTTACTATCTTGTGCAACCAGTTTACCTTCCATTCATCTACACTACGACTAGTCTACATTTGCTTTCATGCTCAAACTGCCAGCAATCTGCTCCCACTCATTCACCATCAATGGTTTTGTCCCTGATCTCACCGAGAAACTGAGAGATCTTCTGAAACCTCTACTACATTTGCCAATCCCCACCCAGAGCCTGTACATGTATCTTGTCTTCCCTCCTGTTACTGTTATTTTAAATGTGTCCCCAAATTTCATGTGCTGTAAACTGAATCCCTTAGTTAACTCATATGTCAATGGCATTGGGAGATAATTAAATGAAGTTATGAGGGTAGGGTCTCAATGTTGGCATTATGGTAGTGGCTTTATGGAAAGAACAGATGTGACCTAGCACACTTGCTCTGATGCATGTAATGCCTCTGCCACATTAAGACACAGCATAAGGCCTTCCCTAGATACTGCCACCCTGTTTTCTGATATCTCAGCCTCTATAACCATAAGCTAAATACATTCTCTTCTTTTATCTATTACTTGGTCTCAGGTATTTTGCTCCAAAAGCAGAAAACAAACTTACGATTGTGTAGAACCTGTCCACTGTCCTACCTAAGGCCAACTTCCACTTGTGCACTAGATTTTGTCTCCTCTCATCTCCGGTGGCAGACAGACACGTGCCACCAGATCCCTTATCAAGGATGGATCTACTACAAAGCTGCAGGCCTGTGGTCAACAGACTCCATCTGTTAGCTCCTGCAGGATGTGCCAACACTGTAGCGTCATTTCACCTGCAGTCATGCCCTTCTAGGGGCAGCCCACAGGCAAAGACTGGGCAACTCCTAGGCCAGTTATTAAGATATGCTGAAGCGCAGTACTCCCTCCAGAGTTCCTTACAGGGTTGGCTGAAGTTTCATCTCTTCTTCTGCCCAATCTTGTTTCCCTCCTCTCCTCATAGGTCTTGACCCATTAATAAACTTTAGTACCCCAAATTGTTTTAGCATCTGTTTACAGACACCCAACCTGACTTACCTACTAGAGATTAGCTTCAGCTACTATCTCTTCCCGCTCTTGCATCAATTTTCCCTCTCTGATTCTCATCATCATATAAACATATGATGACATCTCCTTTCTTAAGAAAACAAATGAGTTACTGCTCAAGTTACTCCTTGCTTCCTTGTACAGCAAAATTTCTGGACAGAGTATCTGAATCTATTTCTTGCCTACTTGTCTCTCTATATCATCACTCCTGGCAGTTTTCATGTTCACCCCCTCCTCAAACATACACCTAGAGAAATAGCTCTTGACAGTGTCACTGATAACACATTATTTGATGCATGGTCAATTCTCTTTCACCTGACCCGTTAGTAGCGTCTGACTCACTCTTTCCCTGGAACACTCCTTAGTCACTTGGCTTCTGGGACATAGAGTTCATCTGATTCTTCCCCTAACTTCACTGGCCACAACGGTTCCTTCTCTTCTCTTTTGCTGGCTGTTCTTCTTCTCTGAACCTAAAAACACTGGAACAATTATGGGTATAAAATTAAACTCTCCTCATCACTACCCATATTCACTGTTAGTGATCTCATCCGACGCCAGAGCTTTAAATACATGTTGATAACTCCCAAATTTGTATCTTGAACTACAGCTTCTTTCCCTGAATGTCAGACTGTCACACTCAACTGCCTATTCTGAATTTCCATTTGATGCACACAAGAATATCAAACCTAGCCAGGGAGTTAGCTCTATATATATATCCTATTATGTCTAAAACAAAACAAGCAATTCTCACATCCTACACACCTCCCAGAAAAAAAAAAAGCCCTGCCCCCAACCTTCCTCATCTAAATAAATAGCTACTCTGTTCTTTTTTCTTTGGTAACAGGGATTGAACTCATGACCTTGCACTTGACTGGCAGGCAGCCGAACCACTGAGCTAAATCCCCAGCCCTAGTATCCTATTATGTCTAAAACAAAACAAGCAATTCTCACATCCTACACACCTCCCAGAAAAAAAAAAAGCCCTGCCCCCAACCTTCCTCATCTAAATAAATAGCTACTCTGTTCTTTTTTCTTTGGTAACAGGGATTGAACTCATGACCTTGCACTTGACTGGCAGGCAGCCGAACCACTGAGCTAAATCCCCAGCCCTAGCTACTCTGTTCTTAACAGTTGTTGAATCAAAAACCCAAAGTTATCACTGGATTCTTGCTCTCATCACCCCACGATACTTTTAATCTTTAAATTATATCTAGTCTCTACTCTTACTTTCTCAAGTTCTCTTTTCAAATGTCATCATCTTAAGGATGTTAACCATCAAACATGCAAAATAAAGTCCCTTCCACCCTACTGGTACTTCCTATCTCCTTTAAATTGTTATACTAGTATTTGCCAAATATGTTCACCTGTTTGTTCATTGTGTCATCTAGAATATAAACTTCAAGGGCAGGCATGTGGTCTTGCTCTAGCTTCTAGAAGATTCAAGCAGAAAATTCAATTAGTATTTTTGAATGAATGAATAAAAGAATGGTATACAAACAACAGTCTTGGGGAAGAAGCATTTGAGCAGAGAGCTAAATGATATAAAGAAGCAAAGATTCAGAATGAAAAGCAGTACTGGCAGAAAACAAAATTAATGTAAAGCCCAAAAGTGTGAATGAACTTGGCCTTATGGAAGTACAGCAAAGGTTTGTGTGGGTGAAACAGCTAACTTTGTCAGAGAGATATGAGAGGCTGTTAGAAGCCGGATTACTTAGGAATTCATAATCCTGATAAGGATTTTAAATTTTATTTCAAGTATGCTGGAAGTCAATGGAGGTTTTAAGTGATAAAGTACCCAATGTGGTAATTTTCTTTAAATTCACTTTGACTGTGGCAGGAGTAGTAGGGGGTGGGAATACCAATGTGGAAGGAGCAGTCCAGTGACCGCGGGTATACTGCAACCCACTCAAAGAGCAGAGAGTGAGTTAGATTTCAGTGTGGCCAGTAGAGGAGGACGCGGAATAAAATTTGAGAGTATTCATGACAGGAGTTACTTGGCTTTGCCAGAGGCGCAAAAGGAAAAGAGGATCCAACGAAAATATCTAATTTTTGCCCTGAGTCCATTCAAGCAAATGTAACCAGCCCTATTTCCATCCAGTGTTTTTGAACTGCGGACTTTAAATGTGCCCTAGAACAGAGAGGGTGGGAGAGAGAGAGAGAGAGAGAGAGAGAGACAGAGAGAGAGACAGAGACAGAGACAGACAGACAGACAGACAGACTGACTGAGATTTCCCCCGTATTTACAGTACGCAGATGTAGTGTGGCTCGCGCCGTGATGCGAACCTTGCCAGCGACGGGTCTTCCTCCTCACAGCACCTCACGAGCGCAGGTCCTCTGAGATGCGCAGACCCGGGAGTCCTCCCGCAGACAGCTCTGGGGCATAAGTGAAACCGCTCAATTATTAAATCCCCCCCGCCTCCGTGAATGCGGCCGACTACGATTCAGGGGATTTCTAAACTTCCTCCAAACCTGCATAATTTTAGACTCTTCTCTCCTAGATTTGCATATGGTTTTTTCAGTCAGCTTCAGAATGGCTGGGACTGATTA